>NW_017537623.1:1155615-1157029 GCF_001853355.1 Bactrocera latifrons | reverse complement strand
TTAAAGATAATGCTTTGTTGTGATAATCTACACCTGTTTACGAAATAATTTTGGGATATTTACGATTACTTCAAAATGGGTTATTGTCACAGATAAATGACAGTATGGACAGACAGACGATTATCGCGAGTGCCGATCGGTTCATAATTGTTGCTACAAAAAAAGTTTAGATAAGCTTGTACTCTCTGTGCAGCAGGTAAACATACAAGGAAGTGCCTAAATCCAATTACATTTTATACCCGAGTGTTTTATAAATATTTTACAGAAATTACAAATGTTAACTTTTCTTCATCTGCCAGCAAAAATTGAAAAATTATAATATTCTTGAGAATTTTGCAATCATTAAATTCAATAATTACGTTATTGAATCAAATTACCATATTCAATTACCGACAAAGTAGTAAACAGAGACATTTCCTAACTGAATGCAAACTATCGACAGAAGGGACTTTTGTTGACAACAATAAAACAAGCAATTAGACAAATCATTATAGAACCAAATGAACACGAGGTTGAGCCGATAAGCCCGCAAAGTAAAATTTTGGAAAAAAGTTAAAATTCAGCCTAGCAAGAAACATTTTCAAGTTCGGAAACTGAGCAGTTTAAATCCGAACAATTCAACTGAAGGAGCTGTAGTATGAAGCCTTCAACTGATTGGCCGCAGAGATGTGTAATGAAATCAATTATGACGCTTCTCTATGTAATCGTTATACAACATACCTTTACTTGTAAGAAAACGGTACCTTGCTATTCGTGAGAACAATATTCTTATTCCACCGCACTCGTATCTACACACACACACATCCACACAAACATAAATGTTTGAAAAGGAATTTTATGATTTGGCAAGTTGAAATTTTGATTGATGCTCTTCAGCAATAATGACCACACAGGGACAGCAATAAATGGTAATTGGTGGCAACAATTCAATTACAACTGCAGAGACACTGCCTGAACAAATGTAGGGTGTAAATTCACCCACACATCGTATGTATGGTAATGAATGACTGAACGCACGCAAAGGCAGATATTCGAAATTATTTGCTATTGAAAGCAATTAGCACACTAAACAAACAAATGTCAACAATGGAAATTAGCTTTAGAGAAATGATGAATGTATTCTTGTTTGTGTTGGTATGTGTGTGTGTGTGCAGCATGCTTTGAAATCCAATTTTTTGAAGTTTTCTTACGACTATTAAATTAAGAACTTCTGTTTTCTGTTAGTTTTACTTAATAATTGCAATTAAGCATTCGAATTTCAGTTGTAAGGAAACTAAAGATAACAAAGCATCTAGTTTTGAAATACAATTAAAGAATAACTGACAATAACATGAGACCTTTTCTTTTTTGAGACTAGCCTTTAATTGTTGGCGGTAAATTTGTTGGAGGATGGGGTCATGTGTAGAAGTTCACG
>NW_017537623.1:1144818-1149525 GCF_001853355.1 Bactrocera latifrons | reverse complement strand
GGCGCCACGTAGCGAAAAGAAGAAACGACTGGCGCGCTGTTGTTAACTCGGCTATAATCGCGTAAGCGGTGTCTACGCCAATTAAGAAGAAGAAGAAATTTGTTGGACGATGAATTTTATACTTTTGGAACATGTTGCTAAAGAGTTTAATAGTAATGGTTGTATCAGCTAAACTCAATAATAAATACATATGTCTATGTAGACTGATCCATATACATATGCAAATGATCAACCAATCCGAGTTGATCCGCCCGTCTGGCCGTGTAAGCGATAATTTCGGTAAAAATTCTAATATCATAATGAAACTAGTTTGCTAACACGTTCACTTCACCACGTCTAAACTTAGCATACCAATCTTTGATAGTTGATTTCCATGGATTAGTGTCCGGAAACTAGTTACCAAAGCAAGTTTTTTCTTCATATGAATTTCTTCTCTTTAAAAACAAAATTTTTTATCAACTTTTTTACAAAAACAAAACTTGCTTTACTCAAAATGATATGACTCACAAATTAATGATCCGACTGAACAAATTTATATACCTCTTTTTTAATGTTAGGACTAACGAAAATCATATGGATTTAATTATAGTATGCCCATATGTGTGTCTGGCCGGGAAATTTTCAATTGACCTTCGTAAGTGTATTTCCTGTCACATAAGGGAGGTCGGAAAGACGTAATCGCCCGAAACTATAATTTAGTACAAGCGCGCGCAGTATCAAGTACACTTGTGATGTAAAAATTGTTTAAAAGCGACTAAGAGGTGGGACCGTCCAAAATGGTTTAAGGTGAATATCTCAGTTTCCTATCAAAAAAATTTGCAGACAAGATTCTCATATCAGATATGGCTAAAATTAGAGAATTATCACGAACATTCGTCCTATTAGTGGCTTTGAAAAATTTTCATGAAAAAAAAAAGAAAGTAGGTTGAGACATATCGGAAAAGAAATATAAATTAACAAACATTTAGGGAAAAATAATTTGCGGCCATTTTGAGGTAGCGAGAGTGAAGAAGATACCTAAAATGGATGAAATCAGTGCAGTACTTTCACAAGTTTAAAGTGGGTTCTTTGGGGTTCTTTAAAGTTTTTTCCGGCAGGCTTTTCCTCACTTTCGATCCTCGATTTGATTTTCAATTACACGCAAACTCAGCTCAACGTGTTTGAATATCAAACATTTAATTACGAAAAGACAGCATTTATTAAGTAACAACCTAGTTAGCTAAAACTATGTGAAAATACCAACAGCACTGTTAAGAAATTTCCTATCCGGGTACTTAACATCAGCTGCACTAATGAATTCTACGTAGCAAACTGCATACAAGAGAAGCTTTTTTTGTAATAAAAAGGGACAAACGAGAAAGAGAGAGGCACACTTGGCACTTCCAAACGGTAAATTAAAGCACTCTTGAGGTGAAAATATTATGTTTTTACCACCGAGCTTTCTTTAAAGCTCTGACCACAAGAAAAAAGTCATTGCTTCAAGGTCTCAGGAAAGAAAGAAGTTGAGCTTGCGAGAATATAATGAGTACAGCAGCTATGCAAAGCCGAATGTTTGTAATTACACTAATAATAGTTTGTCAAAAAAGTCTTGCGGTATTTTTTATTGAATTTTCAATTGTTCACAAAATTTTTTCTGATGACTCATGCCCAGCTCTTGACCGATGCTACGTCTGCTACTATGCCGGTCTCTTTCGACCAATTCAGCGATGTTATCGCAATTTTCGACGACAGCCCTTCCGGTGCGTGGCGCATCTTCGACCACCTCTACACCAGAACGAAAACGTTAAAACCATCGTTGTGCGGTGGAAATGGAAACTGTATCGGATTCATAAACTGCACAAATTTTATTGGCGGCTTGAGATGCATTTTTGTCTTTACCGTAGTAGTACTGTAAAATATGTCGTATTTTCTCTTTATTTTGTTCCATGTTTGCGACGCTATAACTCACGAACGACTTAAAAGAAACGAAAATCCATCAAACATGTGTTAGCGCGTGAAATGAGCTTTTCAAAAAGGTATAGCATGACCCGATGCGACGAATAAAACTAGAGCTACGCGCTCTCAGCGCCAACTATCGAAAATACCGCAAGACTTTTTTGACAACCAATATTTTCTTTGATTTGAGGCACGGTTAGTGAGTCGATATATAAGTTCGTGAGGCACAGAGCTTTCACATATCCGAATCTATTGCTATCGTTGGTCGTTGCCTACTTTCAGTCAAAATCAATTTCATGCAAATGCATGGCATACAAATCGTCAAGCTTCTTATATCAGCAAAAAATTTCTCATTCATGATGTTTGTCCCTACTTTCCACCAGCTACTCCTCTGAGATATCTTGATAATAATAAACCATTAAACTTCAACAGAGATTTATTAGTAACGTAATTCGTCTTCATTACGTCTTCTTTATTGATGTAGACACCGCTTACGAGGTTATAGCCGAGACTACAAAAGCGCACACGTCCTTCTTCCTTTTCGCTTTTTATCACCAATTAGAGATTCAAAGTGTGGCAGGACTTTCACCAACTGGTCTTCGCTTCCTTATCCAGTCTGGCGATATTATGGAGTCAATGATCATCGACGTAAACAAATTCCAATACTTTCGCCCCATCATATTCTACAAAGAAACTGATGCATGCTCCTAATTATTCTTCGCCGGCGTATTTGAATAGCTCGGCCGGTAATCTATCGCCCTCCGCTACTTCGGACGGATAATTGCTATTCGAACTTCTTCATTATTGACCAATCGAATGATTGATTGCTACCTGTTTCGAATGAGTTTTCTGGTCTTTCCTCAAATCATCCAGAAATCATTTTGAAAAGGGTTCAGTACGGACTGTTTGAGAGAAACAATTGCGACCAGCTTGGTATTCCAACAGGATGATGGCAGGCCATACACGATTGAGACTTGCCAGAAAGTCTGGAAGCTTGGTTAGCTGATACTTATGCTTGACACTGACCACCAAGTGATTACTGCCTGTTTCTACAAATGACGAATGAATTTTATGGCCCTGTTTCAAAAGAAATTTTTTAAATGATATTTGGATACGCCGAATTCCTCTGATCTGAGCTTTAAATATTTGGGGTTCTTCAACTTCGAAAGCATACTCGCTGATAGGACAACGAAACGATATGCACCGAGACTGAGGCTTACCTATTGGAAAAGCTAAATTGTCCTATTGTAATTGTCTCCATATCTAGAAGATGGAAAGTGTATGTACACAGGAATGTATACATTGCTTCAGTGAATGTTTTCAATAAAATGCAAAAAAAAAATGTCTCTCTCGTAAACTCAATTTTCTACTCAATTGAATGTCACACATTACGTATAGTGTTTATCTATCGAGTTTGTGAGCAAATATTTGAGTATGGCTTTGCTGGCAATATTGTTTCGCACAACGCCCCACGACAGTAACCAATACAAATACCATATATATAGACGCGCAATTGTATATTTAAATGCCAGTTGGTATATAAACAAGTTTCTTTTAAGATACAATATTGTGTAGTCTTCACAAAACTGGTACGAAGAGAGAATTGCAAAAGAAAAGTATAAAATAAATAAATCGAAATAAAAAGAAATAAATTATGTTAAAAGCTGGTTCGGAAGAATATTTACAAATACATACAAACATTTATACGAGCGCGGTTTGATAAGTACTTAGGCTCACCGTCTGATGGCGTCACTAACGGAAGACAATTTTAGCTGAATCAGTTACGCAGTTCGGTTTAGTTGGAGTTAGCGCGTGGAAAAAAAAGGAAAAAAGCACGGTTGCACATTCTATAGTAGAATTTGGAGCAGAAATCGCGCAGTGTCTTAAAAAATGAGTTGACACCCGACGTTTATTGATGAGCCGCGCCCATGAGCGGAGAAAGTAGCTACCACGGTAGTTATGCAGACCACCGATAGATGGTACGTCATGAAGGCTACATATTAGGAATCTCAAAAGTCCACGATCCAAACCTATATGAAATATTGCGCTTGAGAACGTCCTTTAGTCCGTGAAATCAGTTCACAGCATTATATGAATTCGTAAGAGCTTCTGCACCGTTATGAAATCTTGGACGCAAGATGGATACGCCGAAGAGGCCCAGGAGCAAGCGAAGTGGTGCAGTTGACAAGCGAACCATCAGCGAAAACGGCGAAAACTGTCATTGCGGACAAAAAAGCAATCTTTTTTTTTTTTTTTTTTTTTTTTTTTTTTTTTTTTTTTTTTTTTTTTTTTTTTTTTTTTTTTTTTTTTTTTTTTTTTTTCTTTTTCCTTTTTCACGAATTATTAGCTACATATATCAACTACCTAAAGGAGGATACAAGCGTCACATAGCGACTACGTTGCCGAATTATAGTTTCCAAAATTGTCGAACTACCTTCGTAAAAGAAGAGAGAGCTTGTCACGCGGAAGATGGCAAATAACTCAAAAATCAACAGCAAAATAACGGCAAAAGCAACATCAATGCGCTGAATTGTACGAAAGAATATTGTGAGGGGACTGCAGAGCGTTGTGCTGGGTGTGCATGTGACCGCAATAAACAATGAAATAAATATCTGCGCTCAAGTATGTACATTTAAATGGTTTGTCTAAAACAAACGGAAACGGATATGTGAGTTGTCGCAATAATATGACACAGCTATAAAATTATACATGTTCTGAAAAGTAGTATTTTGAAAAGCTCGCAGTAAAAAAATTCTAGCGATAGTATGATTT
>NW_017537623.1:1132618-1143523 GCF_001853355.1 Bactrocera latifrons | reverse complement strand
TTTTTTTGATTTTATTAAGTACCTAGACTCATCACAGTGTTAACAATTTTTTTTTGTTTTGCCAATTTCTTTCAACTTTGCCTATATTTTCGCAATATTGATTGTACTAGATATAAACTTAATACCGTCAATTACGTAAATGCCACGCACAATTAGTGCCGACAGAAATTCATATAAACAAAGCGACGACAAAATGTTTGTGAACGAACGTGCTGTGGCGTAAAATAATGAGATTAATACTAAGTGATGGAGAGCGGCGCATTCATAAGGCTTCACACAAATGAATACTAAATTTGCATCAATTATATAAAGAAATACCGAAAACCATCTTTGTTTTGTTGTAACGTGTGCATTTATGGTGTTGCAAGAGTAACTAAAGATGCGCTGTCTAATAGTGGACACCCAAAGAGAAATGGATGAGTTTGCCCACAGTAAGCGAGAAGTGCAGTACGAAATCAACTCTGGGGGTGGATAACATTTTATTTGATATATGGGAAATAGGAAATGTTTAGAACAGATTTGGTATATGATTAGCAATCCACCATTTTTGTGAGAAAATATATGAAATAAATTTTATTATGATAACGGATAATTTTAACAATATTAGTAGGTGTGAAAATCCTATATACCATAACATCAATTTTGAAATGGCTCATTTAAATTGCACATGCAACGAATCGATACAAAGTTTTTTTCTAGATTGGTGCAACCTTTTTTATATTGGCGTGAAGTTTCATTTCTGTTCAATGAGATCACGGATACGGAATGGTTAGCATGAGGCAGAAGTCTAGTTTGTATCATTCATTCATTTTCATTTTATGCCGAAGCCAAGTACAGTGAAAATTTCTATTACAAACCGTCCTTATAGCCGAACACCTCCCATAGCCGTACAAATGTCATGAACACAACGCTTACATTTCATACGAAAGCAGTTCCTATAACCGGACATGAAAACGTTCCATTGACGGGACACGGACAGAAAATATAGTTCTAAGCCAACTTCTGACGCCAAAATTAAATTTTGAACACATTTTTTAGCCACGCTCCCATAACCTTATAAATACACTGCTATAGTGGGTGTCCGGTTATGAGAAGCTTCACAGTATTTGAGTCGCACGAAGCATTCATGGTGAGCGTGAAGTCTTCGAAAACTAATTTTTTGAGATTTGCCTATCCACCTCTGTCAATGATGATAACAACGAAAAAGTTAAAGATACTGCGCTAGAAATTACCGTGCTGGCAAAAAAAATAGCGAGGAATTCGACATCTCTTATTGATCAAATCATTATAATTTGGTTAATATTTTGGGTACGAAGACAGATAATGCTAACCATAACATGCCAGAATATTTTCGAAAAACGATGTCGAGATGAAGCCGTGATAAAGATGATTGACAAGGCAGCTGAGGACCCAACATTCATCAAACTATTAATTACTGTTGACGAGACGTGAGCTTATGAATGTGACGTGGAAACTCTCCGGCAATCAAGCCAGCGAAAGGTGCTCCAAAAATTAGATGATGTCGAAAAAACCAATATTCGCTAAAGGCACTGAGGATCATCTCAGTCGAGACTTATAAAAAATATATGGACAATTTGTTCTAGGTTTCACATAATTGTAAGGAGTCTACTTTTAAGGCTATAACAAAGACTTGTTAGTTAAAATATTCGGTTTTAGGAAAGTTCTATAAACTCAACTTTAGTATACATATGTATAAAGGGTCATACAAACAAGAGCTGATATGAAAAAGAAACAAACAATCAAATTTGCTCAAATAGCCATCGTTTGTATACTTCCACCAAGTTACGTCAATTTCTGATGACCCAGTGCAGCAATTTGAATATAGTGGTTGAATGTTGTTTTCGAACTCTTCGAGCGTTGTCGGTTGACCGCCGAAACCCTTTGACTTCACATACCCCCAGAGAAAATAATTCAAGGGCAATAGATCGCATGATCTTTGGGGCTATTTGACTGGGTCATTTCTCGAAATGAACGAGTCGCCAACCTTGAACACAATGTGTCCATGTTTTTACGACTTGTTAGAAATAAGGAACGTACATGCCTGTTTCATCAAATATCGGGGACAAATTGTGTTAGAACACGCGCTATTGATGAAACGCTGCCAAACCACAATCCGCACCATATGGTCCATTTTGGGGATGCAATTATGTTCTCTGGACTACTCGAAGATTTGACTCACCCTAATAGCGATAATTTGTTTTTTCACGAAGCCATTTAGCTATAAATGGGTATCATCTGTGAGTTCTTACAGGCACCACCGGGGAACGGGAATTTGAGTAAGAATATTGGACAATTTTCAATCGCTGTGGCAAGCTGAAACGTTACAAAATGAAATGTCAAACCTTACTGAACACACTGACAAAATTTTACACAAGTTCGTGAGCCAAAATGGCCGCCACGAGCTGTCAAAATCACATCCTCCCTACTGGTAGACACTGTATATACAGGAAAATTTATTGCTAATTTATCGAAATGTATGAAACTGGTATAAAAGGGTATATTTTTTACAAGAACAGTGCGATACGGGCACAGAAAGAGCTTGAATTTATGGATATTTCTGGCTTAGGCAACACTAAGTTTTGCCAAGTGCAATATGACATTTCCATTGGAAAGTTTGACATTTTTTAGCATAACATCAATCAGAACGCTTTGTGATTTAATCGTGAATTGTTTTATTTACAGGGATTAAAAAATTCATCTCGGCCAAAAAATGGAATTAACTCGTGAACGTTTTCGTGCGATCATTTTTCACAACTTTCGACGTGGATTATCACGAATGAACTAAAATCTTCGTATGACTATGAAGCACCATCCTATAGCACTGTGAAAAACTGGTACAACGAATTAAATCGTGGCCGACGCTCGCGCAAAGACGAATTCCGTGAGGGTCGTCCGAAAAACAGCCGTTGTGCCAGAGAACATCGATGCCGTACGTGAACTGACAATGGATGACCGTCATGTATTTCATGGATTTCTCCCACCAGCATACATGCGATATTGCATGAACACCTGGCCGTAAAAAAGGTTTGTTCTCATTGGATCCCGCACAATTTGACAATCGCTCAAAAAAAGGCGCGTGTGGATTGGTGTAAAGAAATGCGGAAAAAATACGATCGCGGTGCTTCAAAAGACTTTTATAAGATTGCCACAGGTGACGAATCATGGATCCATGCGTATGAGCCCGAAACAAAACAGCAATCGACCGTGTCGGTCTTCCAAGACGAGCCAACTCCAATGAAAGTTGTTCGTGGAAGAAGCACTTCAAAGCAAATGTTCGCCTGTTTCTTCAGCAAAACTGGTCATGTGGCGACTGTTCCGCTTGAGGAACGTAGGACGGTCAATTCTGAGGGGTACACCACCATTTGTTTGCCTGAAGTCTTCGGAGAAATTCGAAAAACGAACAAGAGAAGACGAATCATTGTGCTCCATGACAATGCGTGCCAAAACGTCGAATTGATGGGTCATGCGCCGTACAGCCCTGATTTGGCACCCAATGACTGCTTTTTATTCCCACACATCAAGAAAATAATGGGTGGTCAACGATTTTCGTCGCCAGAAGATGATGTCTCAATCGGAGTGGAAAAAGTGCTTCAAAAATTGGTTTGAGCGCATGCAAAAGTGTATAAATCTTGATGGAGAATATTTTGAAAAACAATAAAACCATTTTCGTTGATAAATATTCCTATTTTCATTATTTGGTCAGAAATATATATAGCAGACCTCGTATACTAACAGTACCCTAGTTTATAAAAAATTTGTGTGTGGTTCGCTTTCTATCCTTATCCAAAAGCAAGAAAAAACCTTTAAGGATTTTTTGTGGGTGTCACGGACGATAAATAACCCGTAACTAAATCCCAATTCTTTATATGAATACCGGTATAAATCTGAAGAAGAATTGTTTTATATTTTTATTTTAAGCTAAAATCTTCAGTATTTAAATTTTTTTAGATTTTAAATATAAATCCAGCATTTTCATTTCAATTTTGTATTACATAGATACGTATGTCTATTTGTAACTGTACCATGCGAAAGTGTACGCATTTACTCGAAGTAGCATCTAAGAAATCTTCAAGTGCAAAAGCCAACGGAAAATGTTTGTAATAATCATAAACGCTCATTTACCCAGAGCAAACGTCGTTTCATCTGGCCTTCATCAGTGCCAATTTTAATCAAAAGATTGGCCAAACAGATAAGGCGATTGTTGACTTTACAGGTAACTGTGTGCGGATGTATGTGTGTATGTGTGTATGTTTACTGGAAAGCTGAAAATAAGCAAATGCGTGAAGAAAGATGTGGCATAGTATTTCGTTGCAATGTTGGCTTCTTTGTTCGTTATTAGATATTATTCTTCGAGGTTTTCATTTCTTGCCTCCCACTCAGTGGTTGTAAGAATAAGAACTACTTTGTACCCTAACAAGATGTTGCACAGTGAAACATACAGAAGGAAACATCGAAGACCATAAAAAATTTATTTAGAAATGAACAGCATGACGAGCTGAGTCGACGTTCATTTGTCTGTCGCGAACAGATCGCTCAGATTGAGCGATATCGATCTGAAATTTTCTCTACTAAAAGCTGTTTATTGGTCGGAACCTCTGATATTGAACTACTATATCATTTAGCTGGTATACAAACTGAACGATCGGAATCAGGTGCTTACACAAGAGACTTTTTCATTTGACGAGATATCTTCAAGAAACTTGGTTTGGCTTATTGCCTTAGGTCATTTATCTCAAAAATATTAGATGAGAAAAATACATTACATTGTTGAAGCCCCAGTTACATGATGCCTCCTTGCGAGATGCGAACTTAACCCCACCTTACTGATGCTGTTAGTGAAATTTTCATTTGCCGCGTAAATACTTGGCAAAATGACGCATAATAAATAAATTAGTTTTGCTGCCACAAAAACGCACGACGGCATCAAGTACAACATAAACGCATACTTACATATGTACAGACATACACACACACACACATACACTCATCCGGCGGCAAGGTATGCCAATACGAGTCCAAGGTTAATATCGTGCGCAGATGGCAATGAGCTTAAGCCCATAAAAAACAGCTATATTGCTATGTGTGTATATGTGTGCAAGTTTACGAGGTTGGTGCGATGAGTACTTAGCTTAGGAAATAAAATCAAGATTTCAGAATAATGGCGACGATGCTCTTAAAATTATTTCAAGCCTCTGATATGTGAATACGTTGTCTGAAGGTCTGATCAGCTACTGACATTTTCAAGTTTGGTAAACTGACGGAGCACCCTGATTAGGGGATATACCGAACTAATTTGACGTGATATTTCCTTTTGTGGGATAGTCATCATTTTATTTTGAACACGTACGTCAAGAAAAGTTCACGATTTCGAATATAGCTTGAGTTAAGATTTGTACCTGTGAATAAATGCTTAGGCTTTTTTTTTTTTTTTTTTTTTTTTTTTTTTTTTTTTTTTTTTTTTTTTTTTTTTTTTTTTTTTTTTTTTTTTTTTTTTTTTGTTTTGTCCAGAGTAAGTAAACTTGACGCCAATTACGCCGCAGGCTTTCTTATGTACCATTTTACATACAGAATGCAATTGAGGCGGTCTCTTGAGGTCCCTACAGTCTCAGCTGGCTCACATACGCCCGGAGTCTGTCGTACGAGATCGTGGACTTTTGTCGGATTAACTTCGGTGTAGGTTAGCGGTGCACCTGGAGGTGGCTTATTGAAAAACGACGGCCGTTATCCCATTTTTTTATTGTCGCCATGAAGTAGAAACGTTAGCATATATAATACCCAAGCGCTCCTTGCAATTTCAGTTTGGCGAAATGGAAAAAAGCACACGGAGCTAAATTTGGTGTTTACGATGGCTGATCGATGGTAGTCATTGCGTTTTTGGCTTTAAATTCGGTCACAATCGTAGCTCGATGTGATGCTGCATTATCATCGTGCAAAATCCGTGATAAGCTCTTCCAGAATTTCGACCATTTTCAACGGATATTCTGACGCAAATGCCTCAATATGGCCAAAGAGAATGTCTGGCTGACCGTTTGTACCTCCGGAACAAACGCATGATGCACGAAACCAAGAATATCGAAAAATCCAAACAGCATCACCTTGATTTTTGAGCGGCTTTGTCGTGTTTTTTTTTTTTTGGTCGCGGCTCGGTTTTCCCCTGCGTTCCGATCATTGTTGACTTGTTTACATGTTAAACTCATAAACCCATGTCTTATCGGCAGTTATAAAGCTCTCCACGAAAGTGGGATCGGAATTAGCTCGATCAAGCATTACCAAAGAGACCTTAGCTTTATCAGCTTTATTGAGCTTTATCGGCACGAATCGAGCAAGACCGCGCTTCATCCCCCAAATACACACCGAAATCATTCGAAGGGACTCGCAAGAGCTGTCGACACATTATGCAGTAAGGTAATGTAGTTATCGAACCGCCCTCGTATTTAAGATAACCAAGTAAAGTCGGTTGTTGAACGGGGTGAGCAAGTCTAATTCTAATTCTAGCCGAGCTTAGCAAATAGTTCATTTGTTTGTGTCTTTCATTATTACTGCTGTTGTTGTTGTTGTTGTCAAGGGCTCAGGTAAATGGTGTGTATTTCAATTTTCTTTAAATAAATTACCCGCAATAATAAAAAGCAAGAGCATAATTTGTTTGGTCGCCATGCTGCTACGAGCATAATATGGTTAAGCGCTCGAATATATTCGCTATGCCTTCGTGTATGTATATATATTTATGTGTGCGTTTGATTGTGCGAGTATTCTTGCTGCTGTGTGCAATGAGTACAGTTGTCATATTTATTGTTGGCAATGTAATTTTCCATGTAGTAGCCTTTGTCGCTGTCATTTGTATTGAGTTTGCTGTTGTTGTTGCCTTAATGCGCGCATTTATCGCTCGGCTTCGCTGTGAGCACGTACTTTAGCGTCTTTTATATTATAGCCAACCCCAAACAGCCTTTCAGCTAGTCAGTCAGTCAACCAGCC
This sequence comes from Bactrocera latifrons, assembly GCF_001853355.1. Taxonomy (NCBI): domain Eukaryota; kingdom Metazoa; phylum Arthropoda; class Insecta; order Diptera; family Tephritidae; genus Bactrocera; species Bactrocera latifrons. Next base: position 1,136,530 of record NW_017537623.1, on the reverse strand, counting down.
ARCCAGTCAGCTAGTCGGCTGTCCGTGGTGACGGTACACTTGGAGTGTAATGTGCGAGCAACTCAGGTTGACATTGTCTGTGAGTTATGAACATCGTTTAACTCAGCAAAAAGTCAGCAAAAGCAAACGATTTCTGTTTTTTTCACTCTTCTTTTTTTCTAAAAGCGGCTTAGAGCAGCAGCCTTTTCAGCTTACAAGTCCCGTTCCTCCTACAGCCAACGGGGATGTCTTTTGAAATGAATTTCCTCTATTTTTTTGCTATTTGAAGATTGTTTATGATTCTGTGAATAATGCGAGATTTGCTACATTTCTACTYTTTGCAACGGCATATTACTAGTTCYGCTTTCCCGACTGTCCAAAAATGATGTCTTGCTTACATTTATTCTATGTAGTTGCGCACAGTTAGTTTGACTGACAGTTTGGAGAGCGAAACATAATTTTTGCTTGAAATTAATGGCACTGACTTGGAACCGGAAATGACAATAATGCAATTATATTTCATAATTTATTTCTCGCTAATAATACAAGACACAGCGCTAAACGCYATAAAGAGAAAATTCAGTTGCGAAAGCTCAGATCGGTCCAATATGAAACTAAGTTTATATTGTAAGCAAAAAAAAAAAAAAAAAATAAAACAAGTAAAGAAGGCCTAAGTTCGGGTTTCACCGAACATTTTATACTCTCCATTGATAAAGTGATAATCATATTTGGTACATGTCATCAGGGTGTTAAGAAAGTACTATGTACCGAATTTCATTGAAATCGGTCGAGTACTTCCTGAGTTATGGCTTTTGGTCCATAAGTGGGCGACGCCACGCCCATTTTCAATTTATAAAAAAAAAAACCTGGATGCAGCTTCCTTCTGACATTTCTTCCKTAAAATTTAGTGTTTCTGACGTTTTTTGTTAGTCGGTTAACGCACTTTTAGTGATTTTCAACATAACCTTTGTATGGGAAGTGGGCGTGGTTATTATCCGATTTATTCTATTTTTGAACTGTATATGGAAATGCCTAAAAGAAACGACTCTATACAGTTTGGTTGACATAGCTATAGTAGTTTTCGAGATGGGTACAAAAAAGTTAGTAGGGGGTGGGGCCACGCCCACTTCTCCAATAAAATTACGTCTAAATATGCCCCTCCCTAATGCGATCCTTTGCGCCAAATTTCATTTTAGTATCTTTATTTATGGCTTAGTTATGACACTTTATAGGTTTTCGGTTTCCGCCATTTTGTGGGCGTGACAGTGGGCCGATTTTGTCCATCTTCGAACTTATCGCTTCGAACTTCGAGCTTATGGAGCCAAGAAATACGTGTACCCTATATCTGACTCTTTTAGTTTTAGGACTTACAAATAACCGTTATGTGAACAAAACTATAATACTGTCTTTAGCAACTTTGTTGCGAGAGTATAAAAATCCGTATATTAGATGCATATATGAGGATTAGGTGAAGTATTCTTATGATTTCAACGATTTTAGGCAAGAGGATACTTTTATTAGAAGGGATTATTTCTGACCCTTAAATTTCGAGAATATTTGTATAGATGTATGGGCTTGAGGGTATTGACCTGATTTTACCTACTTCTTACTGTTATCTCAAAAATAATATCCTCGTATTTCAATACTAGACCAAACTGATTGACCGACATGTTCGATTAAAAATCAGACATATGCACTTGGGTCCACATATTTGATGTCTGGTTTCTTGAATACCATATAGTTCGATTTCGAAAAATGTTGACCGTAAGAAGGAAAACCAGCAGGGCACTATTTATGCAAGGTTTTATTCTGATAACATCATTGATACCTGATATATAAAGTTTCGACGTTGTCGAACTATTGAGAGAACGGTATTAGATGAGTAGGGTTTGCTGAGCATGGAAAGAGGTGGATAGTTGCGTGCTGGGCATTTATTTAGTATGCGAGGTCAATTCGAGTTAAGTAGGAGTTTAACCTGCTRTAGTATYCAGTTGCGCAAGGATYAYTCTAGATTCTCGAAATCGTAGTTTACAACGGATGGTGGTTCCACTTTAAACACACCATTTACTGAAAGTGACTTGTTGAAGGTGTTAATGGCTACACTGTGAATTGCGGTCAGTGCTTATCTTAAGCGAATAGCGTTCGAGGTTGGTCCGTTTACTGTCCAATGTTGTTAACGTAGTCAAGGAAAGGCCTCCTGAGGTTCCCAGGCGGCGGTTGCGCTGAAAGCGATCAACTTTAGGGAGGATTTCTTGTTTGGAAAGAAGTTCGTTATGTTATTTAACCAGAAGAATACGGGCTTCGCTATGGAAATTTTTGACCACGGGCACCAACAAGCGTCCTGTTATAGTCCGGAGTGCAGTGTTCTGACATCTCTGTATAGTATAAATGTTTTAATTAAAATTTTCTTTGGAGCATACTAAGCATACATAATATTGGAAATTTTAGAAAATGCGTCTTTCGTTAAACGAAATCTTTATGATACTAAGCCCTCTTTTTACAACTTTGCTTAGACCATTGGAATGTGGCTCTGTTTTATGGGACCCTAGTTACCAAATCCATTCTATCAAGTTCAAAAACAACTTTACTTTTCAATTTGGGGCATTGCCGACGGGATTCTTACTAGTCGCAGAGAAATGTTAGTGGTTCAAGACAGTCTAATTTCGTTTAACGTATGGTTTTAATACCGGAGCATATTCTTGTAGAACCCAAAGTGGGGACMTACTGGCTGATGTTCAGAGCATRCTGAAATTATGGKGGRAAAACTTCTCCTRCGTGCTGAACGGYAGTAAAAATGTAACATCTGTGGATGGCGAATCGGATTCTCTCATCGATGGCGATGGAATAAATGTTCACGACGAACAATCGTTGTTAAAAGTCATGACTGTGAAGTCGTAGATAATTTTGTCTAACTTGGCACAAACATCAACCCCAAAAATAGCATCAGCCTTGAAATCCACCACAGAAAATCTCTTGCCAACAGGTGATACTTTGGWCTGAGTAGGCAATTGATAAGCAAAGTGCTTTCTCGCCGAACAAAGACCAAACTCTAAAAGTCTCTCATCATGCCCGTAGTAAGCGACGTCTACGCCAGTAAAGAAAATGAATCAGAATACTACTAAACTGACTAAATGGTCGCATWTGTATCTAAACAAGTACCAGGTGTTTCTTCCATGCAGAAACTGTCGAAAAAGTTTTTCGATACAAATTCTATGCAATAYCAGCTTCCAAAAATTAAAGAAGGCACTTCAGGCCAGATAGAATTGACCTGCCTGAAAACACCGTAAGCCACTTGATTCGTCAAAACTTTCAAGTTTTTGGAAGACTTTGTTCCCTCTGTGCTAGCGAATAAAATTTTAACTCTAATAAACGAAGTTACTATGTTCTGCATAGTTAAGCTGATGAAGGTGGCTGAATAGATTATATTACTTATGAGCCGAGGCACCGCTTGAAGTTTTTAAAAGCAAAAGGGATATACATTTTATAACTGCATAATATTTTAGGTATTCTAATTGAAAAGATGGTTGGAGGCTCAAATAATTTGCATTAAACCGAAAACTTGAAGTTTTGTAGAATTTTTAATTTAATTTAATTTACACCAAATGGCTGCACACCACAACTGCTGAGCTATAATTTATTAAATATAAATTATCTGTGCCAATCATAGCAATSAACCAAATGTCGACCAAATGAYATWCCGTCACYTAAAATGCAAAATAASGTATCATCAAAAAAATYGAAATTGAGTATCCCATTGATTACRATTCACTACTTCAAATTACATACCGACACTATTGGAAKGCTGGCTGTAMAAATCAAGGTGAGTGCGTACAAATACAGAAACAAGTAAGTATAGGTTGTCAAAAAAGTCTTGCGGTATTTTCGCTAGTTATCGCTGATAGCGCGTAGTACCAGTTTTATTCGTCGCATCGG
>NW_017537623.1:1127602-1131828 GCF_001853355.1 Bactrocera latifrons | reverse complement strand
TATTTTGCATTTTAGGTGAAGATATATTCCCTTTAACGAGAAGAGAGTTTGCGAAGATAGAAACCCACTGTGGCAGTGAAAGATATATGACATTTTTTTTTTATTTGAAAATACTGGCAAGTATAATTTTAATAAATAATGATAAATTCCAAGTCACGCACAATATGCGACAGATGACGAAATTCCGACGGAAACTCCAGCGCAAAATACGGTCACTTTAAATATATACAAATATATAGGTTAACCATAACATAACACAATCCATTAGTGGCAAATAGTGTTGACATTTACATGCTATACATATGAAAATACCCAACCGTGACGAAATGTCACGCACACACTTGCTGGCTAAATATAACTGCGCTGAGCGTAGAAAAAAATATTTGCTCGCATTTTGRCAATTTAAGGAAACATAAAAATGTCAACAACGAATAAAAATTGCGTTAATGTTTAAGGAATATGATTRCATATTGGGTAGTCGAAAAAGTATTTTCGTATTTTGTCAATAGATGTCGTTGCAGTCGTATATYTCTAGTGCTACCAATCACATTGTGCCATACAATATAGTGTTCGAAAGGTGAGATCTTAAGTTAAAAAAATTAAATTCGGGGAAGTCGAAAAGCTACAGCTGTTCAAAAATTAGTGAAAATAATGAAGAAATATATTTTAAAATTTTTGTATAAAAAAGGTAAGAATGCTACGCAAGCCAACAATGAAATTTGTGAAGTTTACAGAGACKATGCTATATCAGTTCGTGTAGCACAACAATACCTCGCTCAGTTCCGTTCTGGAAATTTCGATGCGAAAGATGCAACTCGCTCTGGTCGACCTCAATGAAATTATGGAAAAGATTGACCAGTACTATCACATAAACAACCAGGACATCGCTAAGGAACTGAACATTCATTTTTTTTTTTTTTTTCATTTAAAAAAGACCGGTTACAAAAGGAAGCTAGATGTTTGGATACCACTTGAATTGTCTGTGGAAAATTTCATGTACAGAATTAACATCAGAGATTCTTTGCTGAAACGAAATGAAATCGAACCATTTTTAAAGCGAATGGTAACAGGAGACTACAGTGGATCAAATATGGCAGTTATGAGTGAAAAAGATCATGGGCCAAGCTTGCTGAAACTCAAATAATGGTCGAAAAACCAGAATTGACGCCTCAAAAGGTTATGTTGAGGGTTTGGCGGGATTGGAAAGGAATCATCCACTGTGAGCTGCTCCAGCCTGGTCAAACGATTGATTATATATTTTACTGTCAACAACTGATCAGATTGGAGCAAGCAATCGAAAAAATGGCCAGAACTGATCAACAAAAAGGGCTTCGTCTTTCATCAGAACAACGCTAGACCACACATATATTTGATGACTCAAGAAAAAAACTGTAAGAGATTGGCTAAATGTCTACCAACCATAAAGAGAAATATACCGTTAACACTACTAATAAAAAATTATACAAAGAGGAAGTTCACTCAATTCATTCAAAATGTTGTTGGTCTTAAGCCTAGTATCCTCTGGGTAGCCAAAAAACATCGKTTGAAGGCGTRCTAAAGTAAGAAGGCGATCCATYCATTCGCTTAAAGGATTACGAATTAAAGGTATGTAGCTGAAATGTCCGATCCYTTAACTGWGAAGATGATATCCTGCTGGTTGATGTCCTCGTCAAATTAAAGGCTGAAACCCCAGCCGTACAAGTAGTGCGATGGTTGGGACAAGCACTGAGATGAATAGGTCCTGGTGACATTTCCTAGAATGGCCATATAAAGGAGCGCTAATTTGTTGTGGAAGTTCTTCAACATATCGCTRGTTTGTGCCCACGACCCGACGGAAGAGACGGAGAATGCGACCAAARATGTCGTCTGTGGGCACTTCTAGCGTACCTATGAGAGCTGTCCCCGCCAAGATGTCAAAATCGTGATCGGCAACTTTAACGCCAGGGTGAACAGAAAGTTTTCGAGACAAAGGTTCTGCGGAAGATTTGTGGTCCTTTGCGCATTGGCAATGGCGAATATCGCAGTCGATGGAACGATGAGATATACGAGATAAGAGTCAGCGACTACGCTGTCTAGGTCATGTCGTCCGAATAGATAAAAAAAAACACTCCGGTTCTGAGAGTATTCGACGCAGTACACACCGAGGGAAGCAGAGGAAGAGGAGGACCTCAACTTTGTTGGAAGCAACAGATGAAGAAGGATATGGCTAAATTTGAAATCTCTAATTAAACAGGGGAAAATGAAGAACAACAAGCGGGGTGTTGTAAACTCGGCTATAACATCGTATGCAGTCTCTACGCCAACAAAGAAGAAGAAATGTGTCCATATGTTTTCAGACTAATTCCGTGCAAGTGACCCCTGGCTGGCTGAAATAAACTCCAGCTGWCGCTCGTATGTCAGCAACAACGCTCTGAATATTCTCTTTATAGGCGTCAAGTCTTTATTGTCTCCACATAACCGGAGAGGAGCGTTAAGTAGCATAATCTTGGTGGACAGTCAGAACACCACGCCGACAAAATAACATATTCACCAAAAGTTTTTCTGAATAAATTTATTGTTTCATCGGCGGTATGGCATTAAGCGCCGTCTTGTTGGAACCAAAAGTCATCCAGAAGAACATCCTTCAAATCGGATACGAATAAGTCAATATTGGCCGTAACATATGATCGAAGAAATATAGACTAATGGCTTTATCATCACTCCAAGTGCGACAATTTTTTTTGCTTACGTACCAAAGCTCTCTACCAATTCTTTGCGGAACAAAACCATGCACTTTATTATTCAAAGCATCTGAAGCTAAAATATTTYTATATTTCTGGCAATTTACGGATTCCATCCCAAAAGAAATGTGCCTGCTTGGTGGACAAAAATATATCAAAACAATTTCTGATACCCTGTTCTAATGGGAATTTTCCAGTATTCCAGTGAGAGCTTTCTGCATCGGGCAGAAAAATTATTATTGGAAGCGGCAAGGTATGGGYGATAAGGCGGTTACCGCTTAGCCTTTCCAACGCATGTTCGGAATCTTGGAACAATATAATAATAAGCAATTTACGTCATCTCTTGACAAACTTAACAAAAAAAAAAAACAAGGGTGAGTTAGGGTGTAATCTAAGAGACACTCTAAAGCTGACTTTATTCCGATAAATCCAGTGGACAGAAATTTTTCTCTGGGATATTCCTATAAAAAGTAAAATATATTATAACAACCCCTGAGAATATTTACAAATAGAAACCGTTTCAAACTTTTAAGACCCATACACAGGCACATACACCAATGACAGCGCACAAGAATCTTGCCTAACTTGATTATGTACCCAATTTTTCGTGAACCGTGCACACCCTTTCCACAAAACGTGACCTGTAAATACAAATGGCAGAATGCTGTCCGCAGCAAATTCTGAGTTCTCCTTGCTTAAATGCTAAATGCTTATATTAATTTGTTCGCGAATTGTAAATGAAGTAAGGAAATTAAGAAGCACTCAGCGACAGCACAGGCTGACGCAAGCCAATGGCAAGTCTGGCATTTTAATTCGTGTAGACGTAACGAGTGGTTSGTTTCATTAGACGCAGCCGAAAACAACGAGAGTGTGGACAAAGTCATTAGTATGCGAGCAGTGAAGAGGTTGGTGCAAATGATGGTTGAGCAATAAATAATTTTAATAGATAGCAGGAAGAGAAAATATGTGACAATTATCTTAAATCTATGTTTACTAATGACTCTGTGCATTCATTGCGAGTCGAGATGCTTCTTCGGCTTACTTTTATGGAAAAGGAAAAAAAAGTGGATGTTATTTCAATTATATACAGGCATGGATAAGAATTGAGATATGTTGCGGTAGCTTCGAAACACAAAATGGTATTTATGTTTGCCACTCTACGGAATCGGATGGTCTTTCAAGCTGCTTACCCCACTTATCACAAAATAAAACCCCTTGAAATTGTGGTTAGRAAAAAGCAGCAAGGCCAAGCACTGAATACATAATGTAATATATAGAAAACCTGATATATAGTAAGTAACTTTTAAAACTAAGTGCACTCTTATACTTTGCGCACAAAAAATACTGAGACTTCCTATTTTAAATTTTCCGGCAAATTTATTTGTCGGAATATTTTTTTCTATGTGTGTATGACTGTCAATGACATCTGCGCCAAATGTCACATCAATATAATCATTAGCGTCTGCTATACGCTTGCCTTTCTGAAGTGTATTTTAAGAAGAGTGA
>NW_017537623.1:1117284-1125777 GCF_001853355.1 Bactrocera latifrons | reverse complement strand
TAATGAAATTACACGAAATTTTAATTTAATTCGCAGCAACGACAGTTAGCTGACCTACGAATTATCACAGCGGTCAATGCAGATATTTTATATATAATTTGTTTTGGTTTCGTGATTGCTCGCAAATGATGACCTGGACCATATGTATGTAAGGTACGGCCAACGAGATATATCTACGAGCGATAATAATGAGTAAACAGGCAACTAACCGCATGCAAGAAACACCTACTTACATACATACACTTGGGCATGTGCTCATATACCAAGCTACGCACAAAGCAGCGGCACTTTTGCGAATCGATAAGTACACACGTGCCGTTATATGAAGTGTTGGCCTGCAGGTCGTTGGCCAAATCGACGGCTTGCAACTGGCAGCTGTTCATATATTTGGCATTGACTTTTTATTGTTGCCATCAATGCTGTTGTTGTTGTTGTTGATAGAGAATTTGCTGCACATCAAAAATAAATTGCAACAGACATTGCGGTCAGACGCTACTGGCGCATTGTGCAAATGTGCGCACATGTACGAGAGACCGACTATTGGAAGTCGGGCGACTCATTGCAGCCGTGACGTCAGCAAGCACTGCAGCTATCTGCAGGTTCAATAGTTATCTCTTCAGCTCTGTGTCACTTTAGCTCTGCGCTGTTGCAAATCGGCGTTACTGACTGCTAGGCTGGCTGGCTGGCTGGCTGACGGCTGTTTTGTTGTATGTGTGCTATCGCATGTAAATGTGGATGTATGAGTGCATGTGCGTGTGACGTGCTGCTGCTGCTGCCACGACGATATGTTGTGGCCTGATGTTGCATTAATGTTGCTGGCATTAAAGGTTGGTTCGCGGTTTCAGACAACAGAAGGAGCATCATCAGCAACAACAACTACAATAACAATAACAACAACAAACAAACCAACAACAACACCAATAAAAGCAGAACGAACTACAACATACAGCAACAACAACTACAACAACAGAAGCAACAGCAACAACAACAACAACAAAAGAAGAATGAACTGCTAACACAACAACAAATTTGAAAACAACAAAGCAACTAGCAACAAAAAAACTAAAGCAACAACATGAAAAATAACAACAACAACAATAAACACAAAAAACCACAACAAAAATAATGACGACAGCAACAAAAGGGAAAAAACAAAACCAACAACAACAACAATTAACGCCATATAAGAACACAAACTACAACAACAACAATAACAAATCCAACAACAACAACAACAGTGACAAGCGTGGCGCTAATTGCTGCAACTGCAACACCACCAACAACAACAACCACGTGTGCTATATTTATATGGTGGCAGCGGTGTAGCAACATCAAYGGCGAGCAAGTTGACATTTTTCGAGGCTGGCATTAACGGGAATTGTGATTGCATTGTCTACGCCTCGTTCCAAAGCATTGCAGCGAAAACTCGTTGAAACACACACTCAGGGAAAAGCATTGACCCGCACACACACACACACACCTGCAGAAACGCTATCGACCGAGCATGCCATTTTGGCCATCATTTCGTACAGTGTGGATGTGTGGGAGTGTAGAGGTGTTGGGGGTGTAGAGGAGTGTGGTTAGTAACAGCAAAGCATTTAATGCAGCACAAATTAAAAGCGTCTGTGCAGCACATGTTGCATTATTGATGAATTAAATACAAATGTGTTGCAGCGTATTCAGCGAAGAGGTGGAACTCACTGCTGCTGGCTATAAAGGCGGCGGTCACACCATCGTTATTGCGGCTCGTTGCCTTTAAAGTTGTACTTTTGCAACACGGTACTGTGCTTTAAGCGTGTGGCAACAATGAAATGCAATAAAAGTGTGCTGCATTAATCTTTTGGCTTTTTTAAATCGCATATTATGCGCAAGACAAATACATGGCGTCCGCTTATGAGTTTTAAAGACACCGCGGTTGCAATTACGTTATGAGGGCTTTACTTTGGATGCGGAAATCATGTAGCGGTCGGAACACTTATGTTAAACAAGCAATTCATTTATGTATATTTAATTGGAGTYTTATTACGAGCTAACGAATGTCAGMCACTCATTTTGCCCGASCTAACGAAACGATTTYGGATCGACAATTCTTTAATCGCTTCGTTTTACATCGGTGCTCTTGTCAGCATATTCTAATACAAATACAACAACGAATGCCTTGTAAAAACTGTAAAATCAATAAATTCCAAACGAATTTTAGTCCAACTTACTTGAAAAATTGGACAGGTTCTCCAGTTATGTGTTTCATCTGAAGCCTAGTGTCAACGATTTGGTTATTCCGCTTAGCACGCGAAATCCAAAGAAAATGACAGAAGAAATTGTAAAAATAACGGGGGCTATAAGTAGATGTATCACGTGTGTGTCGTGTCAAGCTATCATGTTATTTGTTATTGTTCAGTATTGTTTGGCATTTCATCAATGGAACGACTTACGCTTGAACAACGTTCAAYTTTCAAAAATCAAATCGTGCAACTTTACTAAGCAAATTTCATAATTTATGGTCAACATAATCGACCTACGAAGCATGCTACACCAGCACCCATCTTGAGACCCAGCACTCATCATTTGATAACATTCGACCGACTAGAAAACATCCAGCATGCTATGAGGAAAATATAGAAACCGTAGCTGAGAGTGTACACAAAGACCGTGGAGAGTCGAGTCGGCGCCGTTCGTAGCAATGGAAATGACTTGGCATATTTTTCGTCGAGATGTTAATTTGAAAGAGTATAAAACACAGCTTGAGCAAGAACTAAAGCCACCCGACCTTCTCAACCGAGATCGCCTCGCTCTATTGGCTCTTGAAAGGTTCCAAGAACATCCGACATTTTCGAACCAAGTTTAGTTCAGCGATAAGGTTTCTTTTCTCTTATTTCTGTCTTAATAGGTATGTAAAAAAGCAAAATTCCCGTATGAGATACGAGAACTGCCATTTCATCCAAAAAAAACAAAGGTTGGATGTGGTTTGTGGGATAGTGGAGTCATCGGTCCATCTTTCCGTTGAGAACGTAACTGTTTTAGGCTTGAGATTGAGGCTCCTGGTCTCGGCGACATTTGTTTTCAACAAGACGGCGGCACTTCCCACACATTGCATCAATCAATGAAYTTAATGAGAGAATTCACGTTTTGATGTGGTCGAAGGGTCACTAAGATCGTGTGCTATCACACCGTTAGAGTTTTTACTGTGGGTATATGTAAAGTCTAATGTCTATGCGAATAATCCCGATTTAATTCAGGCCTCGAAGCGAAACATCACCGGTGTCATTCGCCAGTTACCAATCGAAATACTCGAACAAGTCATCGAAAGTTGGACTCAACGGATAGACCATCTGAGACAGATGTTCAAAAAAGTTGATGAATAGTTTTTCGAATGATAGTAAACATTGTGAAGTTTTTTTGGTATTTTTTTTTTTTTTTAAGTAAGGAACCTTTTTACTGATATAAAAGGTATAAAAAAAATAATTCAAGTTTACGGATACGAAAAATTCAAATTAAAACATTAAAAATGCACAATGATGAACAATGATGAACAAGAAATAATCGAGTCTATAGCTTCGGTCGCAGTAGAATCGGAATGGGTCGGTGCTCCGCTCTGCTCGTGTCTTCTACTTACTTACTTACATGGGATAGATAAGGTTTCGCGGGAGCTTGGCCAGAGGTGAACAACCAACAATTCATGCGCTGTCGCAAAATCTTTCTGGGCCAAAATCGATGATAAGAAATCCCGTGAATTCGTTGCTCCCAGGAAGACTAGCCTCTCCCTCGTAGAGCGGGTTCTAATAAGCTAAAGGGTTGAGAATGTTACCGGGAGTCAACTGTAGAAACTCCAAACGAGAGGAGACGAGGTGGAAACATAACATAACCTCCTTCTTGATTATCCCGCCTTTGCAAGTTGAAGCTTCAGGCACTTGGGAAGGCTCACTTTGAGATGTACCACCAGCTTTTAGACTGGTAGGAAATAAATTAAAATTCAGGTTGGCCACAAGGCGCTTTGCTGACTAATTAGATCGGATACAGAATTTCTATATTTCCTTYTGAATGCTACAAAACTAGAGACAAACTTAATATACCCTGTTCAGAGAGTAAAAAGTTCAGATGTAAAATGCATAAAAGCCACTTAATAGATTTGAAGAATTCATTTGCAGCAGTTGAGCAAATAAATGAGAATAATGAATGATTTGGCTGTCACTCAATCACTGCGATCGTAAAAATCGATTAATGCCCGYGTTGGTACTTAATCACAACTGATTACCAGATACCAATACCAGATATATATAAGTTTGGATAAATCGCTACATTAACTGTAATGCATTGCACACACATATATATACRTGTATCTATAACCACAACCGGCCTTTATATCTAGTCGAACGGTTGGCTGTCTGGTTAAGTGGTAATATTATCCATTTTCATTGGCAATTCCTGGCAATTTGTGAATTTGTGCAGCTTTTATTGTTCGACGCTTAAAACCTCACACAATAGATACAACAATGCCGACAAAACAACAATACAATGGACGGTACAACAATAAAGTAGCCAAAATTGCTATTAAAAGCAACAATTTCAATAACGGTACATGAATGGTGTGTGTCGGCAATGAATTACATGCGCTCACACACACACACACAATAATACGCACATAACGGTATATAAGCGAGTACACATTCCTAAACGCTCGTTTTGGTCAGCTTACACATGAATATTACAGCGCGTGCGGTGGCATCTGTACATACCCAGGGAAATAGCCCGTAAACTGAGTTGACAATTTACTGGGTTTACTACAGTTACCCTCCATGTAGCGAAAATGCAATTTATCGGTGGAATAGCCAACTGCGATCGGTGAGTATAATAATGAGGCACAAAATTGATAATATGTTCACCTAGTTTTATTAAAATATTTCGCTCTTCGATTGTTATAGTTGAAACAGGTTTGAACCAGGCGACGGCAATAGGCTTTCTGCTGGCCTCCACTTCGTTCCGTATGTTTGCTATAACAGCCTAACAAGGGCATCGAGATAAAATGCTTCCGAAGCTTCAATGGGTCTCTCATTTCCGTATCCAGTTTGCGACTTAGTATAATGGCCTAAGTTGGCCCCACCAGGTAAAATGTTTCTCTAGAACGTAAAGCCACCAACCAGGTCGATCATGTTGTGATAGATGGAAGACTCGTCGCCAGTGTTACTAACATCGAGCCGCAGCACTATCTTGTTGCAGCCAAGATTCGCACCCGCCTCTGTGCAGCAAAAAACGCACGTCAAAAAACACAATGAAGGTGTGACATTGAGAAACTGCAATCACAACACATAGCCAAACAATTTTCTACTCAACTTGCACTTCTGCTCTTTGAGAGCACTCATACACAAATCGATATAGGGGAACTGTGGGACGGCATTTCAAACTTCTTACGTACAGCTGAAATTGAAACCATTGGTTTTCGGAAAGTGCAAAAGAACAGCTGGTACGACGAGGAGAGCCGTGTCGCAGCTGAGAAAAAACAGGCTGCCTACCTCGCAACATTACGATCAACCACAACACGTGCGAGATAGGATAGGTACCAAGAGTCGTAGAGAAAAGCGAGACCCATTTGCAGACAAAAAAAGAAAGAGGCCGAAATGCGTGAGTACGAAGAGCTTGATACCCTGGCCGACAGGGGTAATGCTCGAAAATTCTACGAAAAATATGCGGCGGCTTACAGAAGGTTTCAAGACCGGAGCATACTCTTGTAGAACCCCCAAAGGTGACCTACTCACCGATGCCCAGATCATACTTAAATTATGGAGGCAACACTTCTCCAGCCTGATGAATGGCAGCGAACGCACAACGCCAGGAGAAGGCGAACCCGATTCGCCAATCAATGACGATGGAGTAGACATTCCATTGCCCGACCATGAAGAAGTTCAAATAGCAATTAGCCGTTTGAAGAAGAACAAAATGGCGGAAACCGATGGATTGCCAGCCGAGCTATTCTAACACGGCGGTGAAGAACTGACAAGGAGCATATGCATCAGCTTCTTTTTAAAATATGGTGGGACGAGGAATTTAAGTGTGCTTTGCCAAATTCAAAAAAAGGAAGACCACACAATCTATGCGAACTACTATTTGTTAAGGTTCCCCAACATCGCATAGAACCTTATATATCGAGAGTATTGTGTGAAAGATTAAAGCCCACCATTAAAAAACTGATTGGACCTTATCAGCGTGGCTTTAGATCTTGAAAATCAACCACTGACCAGATACTCAGCATGCGCCAAATCTTGGAAAACACCGGTGAAAGTGAATCGACACGCATCACCTTATCGTCGATTGCAAAGCTGCTTTTGACAGCATTAGAAAGGCTGCAACCCTAATGCCGTACTGGCTGAATTTGTATCCGCGCAAAATTAATACGGCTGCGTAAACTGACGTTGAGCAACACCAAAAGCTCCGCCAGAATCGGGAAGAACCGCTCCGAGCCGTTCGATATCAAACGAGGTTTTAGACAAGGCGGCTTTCTACCATTAGACATCTTTAATCTACTCCTGGAGCAAATAATTCGCRCTGCAGAGTTAAAACACTATGTTAAGTCGTAAGGGGAAGCAGGGGAAGACCAGGGGAAGAAGGACCTGACTGCACTTGGAATCTCCAATTGGTCCCAAAAGAAGCGGTGCCTGCACCTGTGACGAAGAAGGAGATATCTTTGTAAAATAATGTCGAAATCAATTAATTCAAAAAAATAAAGAAAAAATCCATCTAGTAGTTTCGGAGCCTCTTCAAGTCATACAACCAATCAAATATTTTATCTTTATATTATAAGGATGGATAAAATTATATGGCAAAAAATAAGCCGAAAAACATAAAAGGATACTGAAAAATCGGAAAAATCAGCTTGATCTTTGGAAAATCGAYAAAATTTAATTTTGGTAAATTATTTATCACCAAATATGTAAACCTTCGGCCTTTGCGACTGATGAAAATATTAAAAAAGTGAGGGATATGATTTTTGAAAATCGTCAGGGTCAAGTGTTAAAGCGACGACAAGAAAGCTCGACAACTTTCGCGAGACCGTTCGAATGATTTTGGTAAATATTTTGCGTATGAAACGCATTCTTTCTCAGCTGGTACCGATAAAATTAATTTTTTTGCAAAAGGAGTACGATAAACAGGTCTTTTTGAACATTCTTCATTGTACGAATTCCGATCCCACATTTATGGAGAGCATTACGAGTATAACTGCCGATGAGAGAACGCAATGAGTACCATCAATCAGCCAGCGTATGCAACAAATGTGGCTGCGTGTGATATTTTCTTGTTTTCTAAATTTAACTTGCCGTGCAGTGGAACCCGTTTGCAGTCGACCGAAGAGATAAAACAAAATTCGCTGAATAAGCTAAAGGCTATCTTAAAAAGTGCGTATGAAAAGGGYTTCGAGGGCTAGAAAACACGTTGGCATAAGTATATTAAATCAGGTGGGGGTTAMTTTGAGGGCGAAAAAATAAGCAGAAATAATTAAATGTTTTGCGTTTTGTTTACAATTTCCGGCTACTTCTTTCGCAATATATGTAAGTGCACAAAAAAAAAATTGTATGTACGTATTAGGTAGATAAATAAATTTTTATTGGTAATAGTATTAAGAAAAATGTATACTTTTATTTCGTGAATATTAATTTCTTAATTAGTTTATGAARCTATACTAGAAACTCCACAGTATTCACACCATAATTCATTTGTCACACTTTTTGTATTGAA
Organism: Bactrocera latifrons; assembly: GCF_001853355.1. NCBI lineage: Eukaryota > Metazoa > Arthropoda > Insecta > Diptera > Tephritidae > Bactrocera > Bactrocera latifrons. Next base: position 1,118,052 of record NW_017537623.1, on the reverse strand, counting down.
AATCACAACCTTGAAAAAACTGTGGCCTACATTTTGGCGCGTACCTAAAAAAAGCTACCGAAATGTGCCCGAGCAAATCAAACTTAAATTTAATTACTATTGTAAGCACATATAATACATATGGTATTTATGGATAGTTATAACATAGCTTACGCCACTATAGCACGCCATAACCTCGCTATGTTCATTACTTAAAACGTAATGTACCCTCTTTTAACCATTTTATCTATTTTAGTAGCTAATTATTATTTTTATGGTAATAATTCTATTTTATAACACTAACCATAGTCATAGTGACCAATCTATTGGCATGTGGGAGAATAAAATACACATTAACTAATGCAATTAGGCCGACGCACATAAATATAGWATAGAATGTATGGAAGAGACTGGACAGCAATTTGTTTAATGACTTTTATTAGGAAGACAGACTAAACTCACACTTGCCACACACATTTTTCTTTCACATTATGGCTATTTGCTGTTTTCGTTGCTTACGCTGAAGCAGCTAATTACTATTTTTGTGGCAGAGGTTATGCGCATATTTGTTTTTGTGTTAGTTAATTGATATTGATGATATCGGCTAGGGCACGTACGTACTCGCACATCCAGCTGCACATACAAATTAGAATTAATCCTTRATTGCAATTAAATGAAAATAAATTCAGTGGTGCGTGAATTGTTATATCATATGTAGGTATGTTAGTATTTGTGTATGTATGTATATTTTTTGCTGGATATATTGTGTCTATGACTTTTATTTATCTG
>NW_017537623.1:1111981-1113120 GCF_001853355.1 Bactrocera latifrons | reverse complement strand
TTTTTTTTTTTTTTTAATTTTTTAGTTACGTCGTTTTTCCGTGGAACAGCATACATCAACACCATGTGTGTTTGTTTTTGTTAGAGGGTAGACCATTCGGCGCAAAGTTTCTTGGCTTCATAATCAATGATGTACGGATAGTAATTAACTGTGCACACTTGCGTAATTATATATGTATATACATATGTATATTATGTGGTTGATCAAAAACATTGATTTATACATTTATTACATTTTTGCAAATTTATATTTGTCCACATATGTATTTATGTGATATACAAGTAAAAGTACGAATTATTACGTTTTGAAACAGAAATAAAATTTACAATAGATAATTGCTGATTACAGCACCCGACTCATAACTGTCGTAACTGTGCATGGATAGTACAMCCCGCGGACGGCAACAAAAACACTTTGGAGACGGGTGAACTAGAAAAGACTATCGTCACAAAAGAGATCATAACTACTTCACTTATCCTACAGCAGGCGAAGGTGGATTAAAAAATTCTGTCAGCAGTCGGATGGTCCAATACCAAAAGCTAAGAGTAAAACAGTAAGATTGCATATGCCGAGCTTCTTCTCAATTTAGAGACTAAAACGTGGCTTTAGGCAGGAACCATGGTTTGCATCGGATAACGTAATCGCTGGGCTGAAGTCGAGAGACCACTCGATAATATCAACCAAGTTGATGAAGAAAAGTCTATTTTTTCATATTCATTTCAGTTTTTCTACAGATCATCTGAAGGTTGTGCGGGTGAACGTTGCCAAGGATCAGTCTCTATTTCTTGCAGGAAATGTTTAGAGCAGGGCACCACGGAAACAATGGAACATCTTTTGTGCACTTGTCTTGCATTGACAAGACGACGCTGTAAGTAACTAGGGTCCCCACGGTATGATACACTGGAGGCGGTATCGATAGTGAAGCCGCAGAGTCTGTTATGGGGTTACGTGGGTTTCACAGTTTCAAAAAACCGAATTTTTTTGTCTTATTAAATTCTATAACATCTCTATAATATTGTCCTGAATTTTCAAGTTGATCCGACTAATAGTTTCGGAGATTTTTCAAAGTCGGTTGTCAAGATTTCTCGCGAGAAATGATTTACAAGGTCTTGAGCGAATATTTTTTTTTAATTACAACT
>NW_017537623.1:1110269-1111589 GCF_001853355.1 Bactrocera latifrons | reverse complement strand
TCATTAAAATATTTCTTATATAAAAAATTATTGAAAAAAGTCCGTTTTTTGCCCAAGGAAACCCATGTAACCCCTTAAAATTCGCATCAAGCGCAAGCATCCTGAATCATCACTATAGCTGTTGGGCCTTTTGGCCTACCAGATTAACCTCACCTGACCTAATCTTTAATCAAAACGCTGGAAATTAAGTTTATAAAAATATAAATTTTGCATTTTAAGTAAATTTTGAAATGTAAAAACGACCATGTGTGTATGTATGTAGTTAGATTTGATTTCTCGTAGAAAATTTCAAGTATTTTTCGTTTTCATATTTTTTTGCACTTTTTATATTAATAATATTTCTTTAAATTGTTAGCAGTTAATTGGCTTCAACGGAAGCTTAGCTTCTTAAGTAAGATAATAAAATACAAAAACCAGAAATTTACTTTAATTTTAAGCTAAAAATTCACTAACCTGCTGTTGTTGTAAACTGTAAGCATGAACTAGTGCTTTTGCAGCATAGGTACGATAATTGTTGTTGCTGGCTTTAATGACGATTTAAATTGCACATTATTAATCACATTTTAAATAACAAAAACACAACACTTTTTCACGCAAAAATATTAAAATTTTAACAAATTACTTTAACACTTTATATTATCAAAAGACAAATACTAGCACTAATTATCACCTTTTTTTTTTTTGTAGAAACGTGCATGCGCAAACATGTTAGTCTTTGTTGCTGCTATTGTCCGGTAGATCACTCATTTCCTACAAATAAATCAACTATTACTCACGAACTCAACTATTATTGATCTGTCTACTGTTCCACATACTTACAGACATAACATACTACAAGCATTATACTAACATACCTTTAGCTCATTTGGTTTTGCTATTGTCCTTTTGGCTCACTTGGCATGACTATGAGACACTTCTAACTAATACGCTTTGTGAAAAAGAATCTTTGAACAAATTTACATGTGTCTCTTGGATCTACATGCCCAAACATTTGCATATTGGTCCGTAAGCATCAATTGACTTGAATGGTGCTCCGCTTCCGTTTTAAGTTATAAACAAAGTTTGCTGATGCCGCAGTCTCATTTTTCTTAGATGATAAGAGTTGATTTCCGATGCTACATACAATATTTTTAGATTCTCTAAATTGACTGCTGTTTCAAATAATTTCTCTATATTTTTTTTTTCTTTTAAGTCTCTGTTGATTTGCAGAAATGTTTACTCGCCAATTATGAATTTATAAATGGCATAGACTACTGATTTATTTGTCGACTGTAGTATATCTGACGGTTAGCACTGAAAAATTAAAATAAATCTTTATTT
>NW_017537623.1:1107294-1109569 GCF_001853355.1 Bactrocera latifrons | reverse complement strand
TATATAGATACACACGATTGCGTGAGAGCAAGGCCAACGCCGAATTTTAACATAATTTTATCAGTTTTAGTATTTTTCAAAAGGACTTACCTCACTTAATGCTTTAAATCGCACGCTGTCCCCCATATTGATGCTCCTGCGGACATCGAAACACATTTTATATAGAACTTTTGGCAGCCCGTCGCTTGCTCCTATTGCCATGAATCACTTTAGAAACACTTAATACACAACTAATAACGCCCGATCACACTTTTCACTGTTAAACGATTAAAATCCCGAACTACCCTAACTAGTACCTAATTTTATTAAAAACACTGTAAATTGCAGCTTTARTWKMMAAAATAATTGCACTTTTCACCGAGCTGCTGCAAAATCCACCGACGCAAGCGAGAATCTACGRAATGTGTATTTGAAATGGCGGCGGAAACGAGGTACGACGAATGATATTCGAGCTGTCAAAAGGGAAGCGACACCAAAGCAATTCAGCAACTAGCACAGGGTAGCATAAGTTTTCAAAGTAATTCTAAACATATGGATATGTAAAATAGATATACCTTCAAGTGGTTTTCATACGCTTGACATGTTATTTACTTTATTTTAAACAAATAGTAATCACACTTATGATTTYTCCTGTAYAATGTCTARATACTCTTCAATAGGCAGACTGTTGTCAGCTGATGGCACTACACTCTAAAAAATGTCACCCTCTGTTAGTAGTAGATTGATAAAGGATCACCACAAAGCAGAATACCGCTTAGTTACCCATCAACGCTACTGGTTATTTCTGTTAATGTTTTTATGATTTTTGTAACGCCGATTTTCCATTTCTAGCCGAACATCTTGTGTACGAGTATGTGATCTATTAAGCCTATAGTTTATWTATATAGACTGTTGTTAACAGATGTCACTACATACTTTTAAATAACGCCCTCTATTGGTAGTATGTTTGAAGAAGAGTCAACGCGAACCAGTTAGCGCTTAAATTAACTGTTAACTGACCAGATACTTCCATAAAAGTTTATATGAGTTACTTAGGCCGAATTTCCCATTCTAACCGAAATTCTTGTGTTAAAATATATAATCGGTCGTCCCGCAGGATTTCCGTAAACGAGCTATCAGCTAAATTACCGATTAACAACCTAAGAGCGCTACCAGATACATCTGTTAAATTTACTACAAGTTTTTTAAGTATTTCAGGTTTACTCCATGGAATACCACCGTTCTTTGTTGTTACCCGTTTTTCAGCGAAATAAGCAAATATAATATAATATAATAACATCTGTGCATTATATTATTTCAATGAATAATATGTGCGCCATCTGTAGTTTAAAAATATTTGGGAACCCTGTAGTTTCAGGTGATCTACTACAATATCTACAGAGGCTACTTCAATTTGGAAGTTTGATTGTCATTGTCGTTCTTAATTTCCGCCGCCATTTTGTGCATGGTTTCGTTATACCGCGTTCGCGAAAGTGACATATGTAGCAGCTCGGTGAAAAGTGAAATTAGTTCAGGAATTAAAGCTGCAATTCAGGAGCTTTTAGTTGAATTAGGTTGAAATTTGTCAATTTAATCGTTTTGAAGTAAAAGAAGTAATCGGGCGTTGTTATTTGTGTAGTAAAAGYAAAAGTGAAAATAAGTGAGTGCAAGTGCTGAGCGAGCTGAGCGTTGAGCTGAGTGCGCAGCGTCGGCGCAAGCAGTGCTCTCTGCCAGAGGTTATGCATAAAATGTTATGTTAGTGTTAATCATGTTATGTTAATGTTAATCGTGTTACGTTAATGCAAATTATAATGTTAGAAGTAGGGAAAAGAGTTTAGTAAAGGGAAGTGTATCCATTTCTTGCAGAAAAATGCGAAACGAAGTAAAATAAAATGCGGTAAGTGCTTATAAAATATTCAAATAATTATTTTTTGATATGTTTACATGTACATACATACATGCATATTTATACATTAATATACATAAAAGCTTTTCAAAGCATCTATACATTTTAAGAGACTTAGTTACCACTGTATCAATCAAGATCCTTCTAGCTGCCAACAGATGGCAGAGTAACTCTTAACTGTGAATATTTTTGAATGCCTCTGCTTCTTTTCGTCTTCATTGTGTTTAGTTCCTTTGTACTTTTGTGCACAGTTGCGCGTAAATTCAGAATGTATGATGTATGCATATCTGTTACGCAGTCACATTACTCCTGTTGCGCTTTGCTGCTAACGAACACTTACTTTATGCTATAATTAACATGGAGTGTTTACATTCGATGCTGTGTGTATAC
>NW_017537623.1:1105555-1106634 GCF_001853355.1 Bactrocera latifrons | reverse complement strand
TCATGTAAGCTGTAACTTGAGTAAAACTTGAGATATCTTGAGAAAGGTTATGTGCGGCACAATGAAAATTGCGAATTCGTAGATGGGCTTTATAAGAGTCGGTGTGGAAATTGCACGGCGGGTCTGGCACCGCCTACTTTTTGGTGAAATCCCATTTCTCGGCACCCGACAGACCGATATCGACAAAATTTAATACGTGCTGTTCTTCTCATATTTATGTATATGGCACAGTGTAAACATCGGACTACAACCACGCCATTTGGCACAATTTTACATTTCACTTGATTCTTTAATTTTCCAGTACAGAAATAAAAAAGCAATTAATATAAAGGGATAAAACGTTGCACTAATTAATTTCTTTAAAGTACGCAACTTTATGACCAAAAATTTTTCAAATTCAAAAAAAAAAAAAACTGTTCAAGCCCCTATGTAGCGAATATTTGGAAACCAGTACCTAGTTGACTTTCGATCGAAAATATTGGTCAATGTTTGTGATACATAAATGAAATTTATATAGTTTTTCGAACTTCCGGGTGACTTTGTATCGCATAAATTGGCCAATATGCGACTTACCTCAATGAAAATGAGAGAACGTGTTCTACTCATAACAGTATATATTTATTTGTGCCTAAATTGATAAATTTGAGCGAAAACTTGACCTAGTCCCCATGAAACTAATATCAGAATTTTCGAACATCCGATTTACTCTACTCTATAAGAATGGTTTTTTTTAGTATGTGGCTTGTTAATAGTATGTGGTACTGGGAAAAATGAAATAAAATCGGGTCGATAGTACCCCAACTCGAAACTCGGTTTTTGAGATGACTTTATTATACCCTGAACAGGGTATATTAAGTTTGTCACGAAGTTTGTAACACCCAGAAGGAGGGGTCGGAGACCCTATAAAGTATATATATAAATGATCAGCATGTCGAGCTGAGTCGATTTAGTCATGCCCGTCTGTCTGTCTGTCTGTCTGTATATATACGAACTAGTCCCTCAGTTTTTAAGACATCGTTTTGAAATTTTGCAAACGTCATTTTCTCTTCGAAAAGCTGTTCATTTGCAGGAACTGCCGT
>NW_017537623.1:1099936-1104810 GCF_001853355.1 Bactrocera latifrons | reverse complement strand
AAACAGAGAATTCAATGTATTCAAAATACTCTTAATTTTTATTCGATATTAGCCCGATCATTTTACATTTGAAACATTGACAATATTAAATTTTAGATTTTAGAAATAATTTGAAAAATTTTCATCAAACGTACTTCAGCTAAAGCACACGCACACGAATGTGAGCAGATATATTAATTTTTATATTTCATTTGATGGCCAAAAATATTAAAATTACAAGCGTTTATATACAGGAATACTTATGTAGCTAAAGGGTGATGTTTTTAGTTTACTAGAATTTTAATTTCATTTAGATATTAGTATTAGTGGCTAATATTTAAAATATTACACATTGATGATATTATATTTTAGTGAACTAATTTAGTAAAACTCGCTGTTATTTTTTTTAAGGAAATAAGGAAATTTTCCCATTTTTCTGGAAAAGTTTGAATACCATTACGCTAAAACTTTTCATCTCGTGTTGCTATCCAAAAATAAAGCCATTTTTCGATGTCGTCTTGGGAGTGGAACTGCATTTGAGCCAGACTTGTACTAAGGTACGAAACAAACAATAATCGGACGGTATAACATTTGGTAAATAAATCATGTGTGGCAGAGCTTCTAATTTAAGTATTTCTTGGTGGTTTTTAACCGGTTTGGCAATGTGATATCCATCGTTCTCATCCAGCAGAATCACTTTTGCGTGCCTCTCTTTGTATTGAGATCATAATGAACCCAATTTCCTTGTTTCTGAATCATTCCGAGCACATGTAGTCACTTTGTAATGGCTTGGCGGGTGACTCTCAATGCTGTAGCAAGCTCTTCTTGCGTTCGACACGGTTCCTAATCGCGCAAAGTCTCCAATCTCTGTAAACTTTTTGGAGTTTCTGGTTGTCAGTTTTTTGAGAATTTAACAAATTTATCCAGCAGTATACAAACAAGCACGCATTTTCTGYATCTCCAACATGCTAACACTTTTTCCTGCAAATGTTGATTATGAACTTAACGTACTTTCAAAARTAGCCTGCACTTTTTAAAGCGTGCCCAACTGACAATTAATTTCTTTATTTGATTCAGTCTTCAAACACTTGGTGTCAATAAAGTGTCTTTCTCATATGTTCAAAGGCTTGCTGCCCCATCCCTTTAAAACATTTTAGCACTTAAATAAACGTTTAACATATACTCGGTACATAACAAAGCGGAAGAAAAATATTGCAATTTAGTTACTTTATACGCCCGAACATCAGCTACGGTTGTAACAGGTCAATTGAATTGAAGAACTTGCTCGAAAGCATGGAAAAASTCAACAGCCGGTTGGCAAGGTTATGGTTTTACCGCTGACAGCTTTCCATTTCACAGAAAACTCGCTCATAAATGTAGTCAAATTTTCCACCYTGAGACTACCTCCAAGTGTGATTTTCAGCTTTATAGTCTGTACACGTCGGACAATATGGACTAAAGTCATGACGATATCTATATAAGTAGCTTCGGAAGCAACCATGAACAGTGAGTATTTGAGTCAGGTTGAAATTCAGGACCCCTTGTTATCTATCTATCCACGAATGTATGTCCGCATTCAGTCCAAGTCTTGCGGTACTCCACTAGAGTAGAACCAAACGCTGTACCTTTCATGGAACAGGTAACACCTCTTCTATTAAGCACGCATTGTACATTTTAATAAACAAACTGGATCTTAAAGTCATGTCTTCTGCTAATTCTCTATTTGGTGTACCATCTATTCCAGGCGCTTTGGAGTTTTTGAGTTTTTCGTAATAGCCAACAGTCGATAGTTCTTCTCCATCTTTATGGCTCTGTAGATTCGTTTCGCTTAACATAGGAAATGGGGTCATGTGTCGGGAATAGTTCTTCGACAAAATTTCTCACAAATGATGCATTTTTATGTTGCTGCGGCTTATTTTGCTTAGTAAAATGTGATCTCTTGGGTCAGGAGGTTTTACCACCGCAAATGGCTGACTTCAGGAGCATTTTGTGTTTAAAGCTTCCTCAGCTTGACGATTTCTGCGTTCCACTAGTAACTAGTATACCGGTTATGGCATCTGTAGTTTGGTATACGCATGGAATAATTYTTATTTAATATGTACCTTGAAAAAGGAATAACCATCAACAGCGACTATCACAAAACGCATTTGGAGAGTTCTCAGACCTCAATAGAATGCTGTCTTTGAAGCAATTTTCCATGGAATGTGGAGGTGATGGCCAAAACTGGGGCCTATTTTGAAGCAAAGCACAAACCACACAACMAAAATGGTATCGAAAAGTTGGAGGGTAATCAGTGTATCACCCTTGAAGGGAAGTATTTTGAATAAAAAAAAAAAAAAAAAATTGCCGAAAAAATGGGTTTTCGTATGGTATGCCTATTCAATTAATATTAGGTTCGCCTGGGAATTTTCCAAAGTGATTGATATGACAGTTAATCTTATGCTTCTTAAAAGGCACCCTCTATTTGTCATCATATCTCTGCACTACAAGTGTTATGCACATATTTTGGTATTCGCCAGCGTTTAAAATCATTTYTTTTTTTTTTTTTTTGTTTTTTCCTTTATAGTGCAAACCTCAATAAAGTTAATAATTTTCTTGTTCGCCCATTTGTTTTGAAGCATTTTTTTATGCGGAATAAAAATTAATAAATCAACACCTTTGCTGACATTTATACCTGTCAAAATGAAATATAAACGCGCTGCTTTACAAATAAGAGCACTTAAATATCCCGTTAATATGCAAATACAAACACATACGAACGTATTTACAATACACTGTGCGAGTATGTGTGTGTGTGTGTGTGTGTGTGTGAAAGAGCGGAGTGTATGTCCATATGATACATTTGCTATTTGAGGCAAACATTGTCGTAATAACTTTCCATGCAATATTGCAACATGCAATATTTAAAATTGGCAACACATACACGCACACACCGCCGAACACATAGCAAAGAGAAAAGAAAATATTCATAAAAGTTTTTCGACAATTACAAATGATCTCAGTATTAACAACACCAAAAACCAACCAAAACAAAAATGTTTTGCATTCAACAACAGCCGCAAATCATAAAAACACACACACACACACGCACGCACTCAGCTGCACATACATTCATACATACACACATACATACATAGACGACTTGTAAGCAGGTGTATTTTTATATGGCTACATACATACATACATACATACTTGTAGCGTTGTATTGTGCCGTGCTTTGGGCGTCACGTACGCTATTGTGCAACAACAACAACCGGCGCTGTTGTTGGTTGGTGGTGTGGGTTGCGCAAAAACAGCGCAGCAAACARCAAAGCTATTAAAAAGTGTGCAGAAGCTCGCATAAAAATGCGAAAACAGGAAATGAGCAAGTGTAGTGAATGCAGCAAATGGCTGAAAAGTAATGGAAAATGGCTAAAACAAAGCGGAATGAAAAATGGACTGTGTACACGCGCCGACGCACCGCYGCCGCGCCAGCGACAACTTTTCAAATAATTTTAGTTCTTCGCCTTCTTCATGCTGTGTTGCAACACATTATGCCTCATAAAGTAGAACATATGTTTGTGCATGTGTACATAACTACTTACTTACTTGCAGGAACATGTGTATATTTGGCATTAGGGTGGCTCAAATGTAAGAATATTAAAAAAAAGTGGTAAAGAGTCATATAAACCAAATGGAATAACGCGCGCTGTAGGTTTTAATCAAAAACAATAAATATGTGCTTCATAAAAAAATAAAAAAAAAACAAAAAAACAGTTTCCATACAAGAATTTGATTTTGCGCGGTCGGTTTGTATGGCAGCCATACACTATAACGGTCCGATATGAACATTTTTTTAGTATACTGCAGCTTTCAGATAGATAATAATCCATGTCACATTTCTGCAAGATATCTCGTCAAATCAAAAAGTTTTTCCTACAAGAGTCGTGAGTTCGRTGGGTCAGTTTACATGGCAGCTATATGCTTTAGTAAACCAATCCAACTAATTTCTTATAAGATTACACCATTTCCACATACAATAAACCATGCCAAATTTCGTGTAGAAATATCGTCAAATAAAAAAGTTGTCCTAACAAGCACTTGATTCTGATAGTTGCACTTACATATGTATATGGTAGCTATATGTTATACTATACTTTTAGAGTTTTAGAGTTTCTTTATATAATAATATATGCCAAATTTCGTAAAGATATCTTAAATAATAACAAAGTTTTCCATACAAAAACTTGACTCTGATTAGTCACTTTGTATAGCATCACTATCTATAGTAAATCGATAACGGCGGTTCCGAAAAATTACCAGTTTCTTGAATAGAAAAGAACGTGTGTGAAATTTCAGCTTCATATCGCATAAACTGTGATACTAATATGCGTATACACAGACAGACGGACATGACKAAATCRTCTAAGTTCGTCTTGGTGATCATTTCTGTAGACATTTAATGGGCTCTCCGACGTTTTCTTCTGGGTAATACTAAGTTAAGAGGTGAGTAGGGTAATCTGGCCTGTTTTCTAAACAAATTTTTTTTTTCATAGAAATTTTTATTCTACAACACAATTTTTTTCACATATCATGAGGTTATCGTGGAGTGTATAAACAATTGTTTTTTTTTTTTTTTTTTAATTTTAAAGACATCTGTCGGAGAAATGGCTGGGTTTATGAGATGCGTTTTTTCACTGGCGGACACGAATTCTCATGCTTGGAACATCTGAAACACAAAAACCCAATTTATTCTTTAAAAGTACGTGAATGGTTATCGTCTCCATTAGAATCATGAAAAAATGTTAATAAATAAAAAACTAATTGACGTGTTTTTTTTTTTTTTTTTTTTTTTTTTTTTTTTTTTTTTTTTTTTTTTTTTTTTTTTTTTTTTTTTTTTTTTTTTTTTTTTATCA
>NW_017537623.1:1097316-1099646 GCF_001853355.1 Bactrocera latifrons | reverse complement strand
TTTGTTATTATATGGCTTAATTCTCTTCTCGCCTTCTATATACTCCAATTAGTAATACCGGCTTTAGTTGGGTACTTATGACCTACAGAGTGTGAAGCTGACAAAAAAAAAATTCCTTATACAATCTGTTCCTTGATTGTTAAGATGCTAAGGATCTATACCAGTCTGAAGCATGAAAAATTGGGCGATTTTCGTGTTTTTTTTTTTTTTAAGAGAAAGTCCGCGATTAAATATTTTAAACTTCTTTGAGCGTAATAAGGTATATTTTCAGATATATTTTAAGATTTCTTTTTACAAAAATGTTGAAAATAACGGAGTTATGGCCTGTCAAATTGATAATTTTTAACCAATTAAAAAAGATCGTTGTTCATTTTATAGTAAATGTATTAAAAAATAATCAGTTTTATTTTGAAGTCGATCGCTCACTTTCTCGTTGACGCCAGCAATTTTGAAAAATGTCTTTTAGAGAAAAACGCATTTCAAGTTTCACTTATATATATTCAAGATACGCCCTTCCCGATTATTTATGGAGATATAAGCTATCGAAAAAGCAAATAAATTTTTTTTTTTTTTTTGTTTTGAAAGTGTCATACTGGTATAACCCCTTAAAGGACTTTCCTAACTACTTTCAAACTATCACAAAAACTAAATTTTTTGAAAACTCTAGACTATCGGGAATACACTTCTAAGCTTAGAAAACAGTATGCCAACTCATAAATTCACTACACCCTTACTAACTCTCTACATAAACTCAACATTATAAACTTAATTAATTATAAACTCACTACGTATGCTTTTACTACGCCTCAATTCACCTTATCGAAACATAATAGTACTTACTATATGTTCGTAACTTGAAAACTTTTCTATGACGTTTCAAGCTAAACATTTTTTTACCACAGATGCACCTTCTTCGAATTCATACTAATTTTCTCATTTACGAAGTAGAGAAATCAAATGCTTATTTTATAGCAATCTTTTTGCAAAAAGCAGCCGAATATGGTATGGACAGAGATCTTCTTAACTTCAATTTGGTGGTTAAAACAGGCAATGTATGTTTTCACCGCCAAATAAAACTTAAAAGGTTTTTGGTGCATCTGATCGTATATAATTTACACTGTGCAAATTGTTCAATTCGTAAAATATAATAAACTCAAAAGTAAAAAAATTAGAGGAAGGCTAGTAGCAGGAAGTGATTTTGATTTAAAATTGCCTTCTGATATACGCTATATAAAGAATAAAGTGATTTCCATTCTTAGTAATTGACTAGGTATTTTTTATCGGAATTGGAGAACAACAAGCAATTGCAATTATCGACAATTGCTTAATTTTTTTTTTTTTTTTTTTTTTTTTTTTTTTTTTTTTTTTTTTTTTTTTTTTTTTTTTTTTTTTTTTTTTTTTTTTTTTTTTTTAGTTCCCATTAAGATCTATGTACCAATTCTCGAAGCTCTTTGCCACTCTAAGCGGACTGCTTTCCTATCGGGCTCATGCACCGCTATCGTAGTTTGTTAATATTTCTCTCGCTTAATCGACACGAGATTTTTTCGAGTAAATAACTCACGCATGCGCATAGCAACAATTGCTACCGGAACAGAACTGATTTTTGACGATCTTCACAAAATTCGAATTGGAGTGATCTATGACTTCGTTTCGATTCACTATATCATCGATAAACACTGATCCTTGATGAGATTTCATCGCTAAAATTTGAATTTAGTTCATCTATGCCTTTTTGATAAGTTCATCCACGCCGAAAGTTATAAAACATAAGCGCGCGATAATCTTCGCGATTTAAGTCCATTCTTCATTCGAGTAGAATATTTAAAGTTATTGTAAACTACACAAATAACGCTCGGAAGCAAAATGTTCTGGGTATATATAACCTTAAAAATGTCAAATTTAACGATAAACATTTGAGTTGACAGATTGCCACACTGAGGTTGTCAAATTACCAAATACAAGAGGCAACCTTTGGATAGATTCAGAAATCATATAAAATCGTCGTGGTCTTCTCCTAACACCATACCGAATATATAAATCTCCCTCACTACAATTTATGTCATATATTATATAACGCTGAATATGTCTGATATCTTAAATGGTACAAAGACTTTCGAAAAAGGTTCATAACTTTCCGTGGACCTTCAATATCATAAATATGCTGACATTAATTATATGTTTTTAATATTTTAAAATTTTCTTACTAAAATTCTCTATGCATGTTACCGTTCTGTCTCCAAATAAATAGCAACTATATTTGTTTTGTGGTATATAATAGGTTGTCAAAAAAGTCTTGCGGTATTTTTATTGAATTTTCAATTGTTCATAAA
>NW_017537623.1:1080310-1096157 GCF_001853355.1 Bactrocera latifrons | reverse complement strand
AGGGAGAAGTTACCAGGGATGAATAAAAAGAGGCAGCGMAATGGCAATTATATTAAATGTCCAAACTTCTTATAAATAGATTTGAGAATGCTGAGGCTCGTTTGATTGAAGGTATCAGAAAACATATCGAATTTTTACTGTTACAAAATCATATGAAGACTGTACTTGTCATTTCAGCACTCCCTACAAGGCGCCATCCTTCTCATGCAACCTTGTTGAAGTTTATATCTATATTATGTTCTTACATCTTTCTTGTCGGCCAAGTTGTATTGTTTCTCGTGTTTGGTGTTTCACATGTGTTTCCATGTGTGTGAATAAGTAAAAGGTGAACAACACCTGTAAATTAAGAAACTTGAGGCATCTACTCAGCGCATAGTCCTTCAACTTCAATGTTGCTGTCATGTCAAGTTACGAGTGCTTCCGCTCCCTCTCTCTCTCTATCAACCGACGTCAAAGCCAGCATTGTGTTCGGCGCTCGCAAACTTTTCACTCGACCATTTTCTTTTTATATCACGCCTTAATCACTGTCTGCTGACACTTCCTGCCATCGGAGACAATATTATATGTCAGTAGCAGTTGTTGCCAACTATTAATATATTTCATTGGCTTCTGCATACATATGTGTGTGTTCATATATATATTAATACTCGCATACTAGTACTACTCAATCACATAAGTGGCTTGTATGCTTGTAAATACAAACATATGTATAGGCTGTACTATGTTATTATATGTTTATTGGAAAAACTGGATCTTCCTTGTTCGGTTATTATCTCTTTAAGGAAAACATATGAATATTCATTAAATATTATTATTAAATATCATTATCGCGTTTTTTAGTTACAAAATTTTATTTATGGATTTCTTCTTTTTACGCAATCCAACTTTGGCCTACGTTTAACTACGGATTGCAAAAAAACTGCACACGATATTCCCACAATTTTTTTATTGTTTTTATTATAAATATACTACTGTGAGCAATAAATGGTCAGACTTTGTTCATAATATTAAAATTCCTAATTAATTCTACAAAATCTTTGTCGTCCCCCTCAAAGTAAACCCCTTGGCATCAAGAGACTTATGTCAACGTTTTTTTTTCCAATACTCGAAACAGATGTTAAAGTCAATTTCCAGAATTGCCCTCAAAGCGCGTAGCGGTGCACCTTTAATGTATTTAATTGAGTCAAAACGGTTTCCCCGGAACSGTTGTTTGAGTTTGCTGACTTGCCAGAAGTCAGAAGAAACTGCAACACCCGAATACGGGAGTTGTGATATGATATCGAGTGAAAACTTGACGAAAAACTCACAAAGAAGCAATGCTATATGCGACGATGCATTCCCGTGGTGCTAAAATCGAGAATTGTCGGCCCTTTTTGCAGAAAGCTTCGCGAGAACGACGGATAACACTCAATAGTATTCCTTGTCCGCTATTCGGCCAATCTGTCATCATCAAAAAATCCAAGACTCATCGCCTTTAGTAATACGTTTCATGACATCCTGGTCGTCCGGAAACCACAGACCTTAACGCGACTCTGTTTTTTTCGAAAAAAAACTTAAAAATTTTGGAACAAAACGTGCTTTCACTTTGCTTAAGTCCAAATAATCTTTCAAAATGCTATTTACGGATTCTTCCGATAYTCCAATGATCCAATGTTAGTCATCAATTCTCAAGCAGCAATTSATTTATTTTATAACACGTCTATAAAATCATCATTTGAAATTTAATCGAATTTCTTCTTAATCATTTTACTCATCGCACAAATCGTCGACTGCGCTTTATTTACTTCAGAAGGATATATACSAAAAACTTATAGTTATTTTGATGTGATATTTGGCAAAGATGCCACCGACTGTCATACAGTTTTCGGCCGAAATTTAAATTAAAAATTATTACATATGTGAGAAAAATAGCAAAGTAGTACATCGGAAGAGTTTCTTGTGTGTTCGAAAAGCTGTTACAGTGTAAGTGATTCGCTAGTTCCTCTTCTTTACTGGCAGAGTTAAGAGCCTGTCTCTTATACACATCTAGATGTGTATAAGAGACAGCTGTTTGTTGTTGTTGTTGTGTATTCGTATATGCGTGAGACGATTATGAACCCCATCGCAAGTCGAAGTGCTTATTTTGGTGCGGTCGATAGGGCTTCAGGCCGCAAACAAATGGTTACCAAAGCCTAAAATCTGTTCAATGACCTTCAAATTATCCCCGAGTTTGCACGGCTGGTGTGCTGTCTCTTATACACATCTAGATGTGTATAAGAGACAGGCTTACGCAGTTATAGCCGAGTTAAGAGCAGTGCTCCAACCGTTTCTTCTTTTCACTATTTGACGCCAATTCGAGATTCCAAGTGCATGCAGGTCCTTTTGCAGCTGATCTCTTTAATGATATTGAAGTCTTCCTCGGCTTTTGCTTCATGAACCATAATTCATTAAATCGACATAAAAATATCATAAATATTTTTTAAATAATTTACTCTTACATTCATAAATATATTTAGACATAAATTTGTATGTACATATGTATATGCAAACACATAATTCGAACGCTCGCACTTGCAGGCAAATTCTATTAAACAATATTGTCAAACTACCCGCACCGCCTTCAAGCGTACGCAACGACTATCGACAGTTACACGCACACACACACACACACACATAACTGAGAACAAAAATCACAACTTTTCATGCGGCAAATGTTGCACGTGCGCCAACAGCGGTAACCCCTATTGTGACGATCATCAATTACGTAAATAAGTACACAAATATTTTGTGTATATGTATGTATATGTGTGTTTAAGTATGTAAACATGTCWATACATATGTATAAAAGTATGCTCACTCACAGTTATTGCATGCAGCAAAAAAAAAAAGGGGCATGCAACTTAGTGAATTTAACACCACCACCGCCACAGCCCATTCGATTTACCTCGGGCGTTCCGTTGCGGGGAAAACATTTTTCGAACATTTAACGCTGCATATAAATCAACCCTCGCCTYGCTGTAAGGGCTGCATAAGTTTTAAAGTTGAGGGTGAATTTTCTCACAATGAAACCCTTCAATTTCAATTTCATTCGAGCGAAATTTATGGAATGAGTCCAATGTTGGCGGCGCTCAAAACAATATTTGTAATTTCTTGCAACTGTTGCACGCTGCCGTCGTTAAGCAGCTAAAGGCCGACAAACAAATCACACAACACCGCCAATGCCACCGAAACCACCACCACTACCACCCACCGGCTTAATGCCACTTTCGTTTTTTGCGACCGTGTCAATGTCATTGTTGCAATATGACGCCTCTATTACACTCATTCTCATTTCGCTTGCGCCTTTGCAGCTTTGCCTCAGTTTGTTGTTGTTGTTGTGTATTCGTATATGCGTGAGACGATTATGCCCATCGCCAGTCGAAGTGCTTATTTCGGCGCGGTCGATAGGGCTTCAGGCCGCAAACAAATGGTTACCAAAGCCTAAAATCTGTTCAATGACCTTCAAATTATCCCCGAGTTTGCACGGCTGGTGTGTATGAAATTCCATTAAGCATACATGTGTGTGTGTGTATGTACACTAATATAACGGTATGTGGCTGTTAGCAAAACTATTAATATATGTGAACATACTCGTATATAGTTTTTGTTATGAGATTGCTTTCTTAAATGGTCTCTATGTGTCTGTAGACAATAATTAAGACCCTTTAGCGCAGAGCGCATTCAATTTTGGTCAGTGTTAGCGCACCAACTTCAATTATCAGTGGAAAGCGCCAGATGTTAAAGTCACTTAAGCTCTTAAGTCACTCTTTCGCACCCGTTAAACTCGGAATTTGCCAATAACTGACACTTACAACTGTCGTGTGGAACGAAATTACTGTGAAAATTGAAGGTAAATCGTATAATGATTTCCGAAGGGTAGGTGATTCGTATGATAACTAACGTTATATTGGTTTTCCTCAATTCACATGCAATTTAATAAGTTGAGAGTGAGTCTGCTTTGTGCTGCTAATTGTGTACACTGCTGTTATACCCCTCTCCGTGAATAAGTTTTGTCCACAAATTAAGAAAAACTGCTCATTCCGTTTCTTTCGAAATAGAGTTTGACTTTTAGTATAATACGTCTTCTAAGGTAGGTAAGTGGAGTGAATATATGACGACATCTAGGCCTTTAAGATCACATTGTGAAACCCTCGTGATTCAAATCACCCATTTCCTCTCTGAACCCTATCTCTTTGTGCGCCTGGTAGAGTTCGTCAATACAAACATTTTATTTGTGTAACCTACGAAACAATGTTGCGCATCCCTCGATATATATTTGCGATTATTTTCCTATACACAGCCTTACTTTTTCTTCAAACCTATAAGAGCTTCTGCAGAGTTTTCCAGTTAGGGTTAAATGAATATGGCATATAAAAAAACACAAAAGTTCAAATGCTTTTTATTTCAAGTGAAGTACAATCCACACAATTAAACGCCATATATAACAGCATTCAAATGACCTRCACGATTTCCAGGAACGAATTCAATGATCCTAATTTTCGAGTACTTTTTTYACAAAATCAAATATACTAATTATTGAGATTAAATTTAGTAAATTGCCGTAATTAAGCGGTCTCTGTGAATATGGCTTAATGTATATCGAAACGAAGTCAGTCTCATCAGAGTTCATAATAAGATTATATTATATAAAGACTAAGAAAAGCTTTCATCTGAAATAAACGGAAAATTAACGYAAGGAAAGACTAAGGTCGGGTATAATCGAACATTTTRTACATTTGTAACTTGAAGATATTAAGRCCACGGAAGTACTATAAAGTGCAAAACGAAAAWCATTATATGTAGTACATGGGTGTTGGGGGTATTATCGACTCGATTTTATCTATTTTTGCCAATACTACATACTCAATATTCACATGCAACATTSTAATAAAGTGTTCTCTGAGATTCATTAAGTCACCTCACATACAATCMCCAATCATATGGCGTAAAGTCAACCGAAGGTGGAGAATCCTTGTATTTGTTTTTTGGTATCTAGGTCTAGTTTTCGACCATGGATATTCAGTATTCACACAGATACACTGATAAGACTAAAAGCACGTTCTGCTATTTGCGTTGAGATAGCTCAGATGTTAGCCGATATACATATGAGGCATAAGTAAAGTCGCCTGAAAGTTCGAAAATCRTTCTATAAGGTATATGCGAGCTAAGGGAAATATTGTCCCGATTCAAACCATTTTGACACGCGGACATAACATTGCCAGCAAAGGATTATCCTCCAATTTAAGTTATATAACTCAAACTATAACCGATGTTTGCGGACAAAGGTCGGAACGTAGGGGCTTGAACAGTTATAATTTTTTTTTTTGGATTTGGACAATTTTTAATCATAATGTGGCATACTTCAAAGGCATTATTGTCCGAAGGTCCCATCTGCAATACCAGCCATCCTACGATGCCGAGAAATATTTATGCTTAGTGTAGTTAAGATATCTCAAGTTACAGCTGGAGCTGACGGTCGTACGGGCGGATAGATATTCATTCGGATTTGAACTCATTTCTCCATCTACGAGGTGTGTTCAAAAAATATCACGAATTTTCATGCGATGCTGTTTTTGGTCACAATTGAGCTATTTTGGTACGAATTTCGCGGCGACCCGTCTCATGCCCAAATTATTGATAAAAATCGAATAGCAGGAGCCAATCGATATGTTTAGGTCCTCGCCAACTTCTCTAACGGTGATTCGACGATTGGCCAATACCATTTTCTCCACCTCATTAATTTTTTCGTCTGTTGTTGAAGTGCTTGGGCGTCCGGCACGCTCTTCGTCGTTCACATCTTCTCGGCCTTCTGAGAACATTTTGTACTACCGATAAACGTTGCTTCGGTCCAAGGTAGCTTCTCCGTAYGCCACAGTCAACATTCGGAATGCACCGGCGCACTTAATTTCGTTTTTCACACGCAATTTGATACAGGTTATTTGATCCATTTTTTTTTTGAATAGATAAAAATCGAAGACGATCCAAAACACGTGCAAGCAAAGCAGCTGTGAAGAATTAAATGAACATTCAAAATGGCCGAGCTTTTCGGCATAAGTGAGAGACATGAGTAACAACATAACGCCACAAAAAATTCGAAGTTCGCGATACTTTTTGAACACATCACGTATAACTCTATATCTAACTCGACTTATTTTAGGTAATATAAACAACCGTTATAACTAAACTATTATATTCTATAGCAACATATTACATCTGTATAGACTCCGCTGATAGTTCGATAACTCTACTAAAATAGGCAACTATAACTATTTTTGAGGTTACTATACCACATATGGGACCTTTCTTCTTTCTTTCATTTTAATAAGCCTTTCGACCACCCCAAGATTCCCAACTTCTGTTCCTTTACACCAATTATGTGTTGGACGGAAATATAAAGGAGTAATTTCAATTTAAATTTTTACTGTCACAAGCAGATCAAAAACGTATGTGACAAATGAGTCGTAATGTCTATTTCTATCATTCTCTGAACAGATAGAAAAGCTTCGTTTGTCCAATGTGTTATCTGACAGCAATTACTTCTAAATCCCAATATTTTACGAAATGAAAGTAATGACAAGGCCTCATTTTACTTCGCTCTCTAGTTTGTTGCATGTAGTCACATTTACATTCTGCAGAATATGGAGACAAACACAAAAAAACATTTTCAAATATGTACTATATGTTATTTTGCTTGTAATTATATTTACTTTTGTTATTGCTTCTTCAATGAACTTGATTACACAGCCGTTTCCACAACTGAGGCAGCAACAAAAGCGAAAACAAAGTGATGGAGGGGTGTTTCATATGAAAATTTCCATAATTAACTTATACAATATATGTAATTGTAATAGTTGAATAGATGATGGTCTGTAGGAAAAATGTGGTTAACGATTGTATAAAAGATAAACTAAAATTTTTAAATAAAATGGATTTAAAATTGACTAAGGTAATTAAGATCAAAAATACTCAGCTTAGCTTAGATAAATAGTACTGGTGGACAGATGAAGGTCTGAGTCAGACGGTACGCAAGGGCTAAAAGAAGAGAAAGGAACGAAAAAGAAGAGCACAAATAATTTAAAGATACTAAAACTGCGCTGAAAGAAGAAATACTAAAGAGAAAGAAGGATGAATGGGAAGAGCAACAAAATGCTATATAAATGATTCGTAGGATATAGGAGAGAAGATTGTAAAGAAAAAAAGTCGGTGCGAAACTGTCATCCCCAGAATTAAGTGCTGCAGCTAATGTAATTTTTTTKTTTATATTAAAAACTTTGATTCTGTTTGTGGATTATTTTTATTTGACCTTTTTATGGCATTTTCCATCACTTTGGCCAGAACTACCGACGATAGGTCCTCACATTCTTGACGGATATTGTTTTTAAGAGCTGCAAGAGTCTGAAGGTTGTTCACATACACCCGTGACTTCAAAAAGTCTCATAAAAGGAAGTCTGGAGCGGTGAATAATCAAACAATCGCTCACCACTTACAGTAACCGTTTGGCCCGCGACGTCTTCGAAGAAAAAATATCGGATGACTCCTCCAGCGAAAACAGCACACCATACAGTGACTTTTGAGCGGGTGTAATGACTTTTTGGTGGGTTTCACGCCTCGCTTGATTTTATTTTTTGAAAGAATTTTTCAATGTTTCAACAATTTCAAAATTTTCTACAGGGAATCAAAATACACATAAACTTACTCCCCTATACAAACAATCACTTACTGTATTGTGGTATTGGTAAGTAAAAATTTACGTAACTGTAACAGTGCAGCTCAGCTTTAGCGCTCCACTTGTGTTGTGCTGTTGGTGGATGGAAAAGTAAACTCAAAGAGATTTCAAAGCAACAGATAATGAAGACTTCACTTTCATCTAACTACGTCGACAGGCTGCTGGGCAACAACGCACAGAGCAAAAAGTGGAGGCTTAATTCAATTAATTCTAATTGAGCAAAATTGTCTGCTGCTGTTGTGGTTACTGATGTTGTAGTTGACGCTATGCCGCTTTAATGCCGCAGTGACATGCATTCAATGTGGCAACATGAAGTCTCAGCAATCCTGCTGAGTGACCTATGAGTCGCACGATTTCAAAACATTTACGGCGTATTGATGGGTATGAGGGGCGTGGCGAATGCTATTAGTATGTATTGCATACAGAGGAGTTAAAAAAAAAAAAATGGTTGTTGAAGGTTGAGTAAAAGTCAAAGAGTGCGGGAAGTTGTATTTGCACCGACAGCAGGGTTAAAACGTCAATAAATTTCCCAATACACATAAACTTGATTATGGAATTGAAAACATGTGAACATTTGAAGAAAGCGAATTTGTTGATATTTAAAGCTAAACTAAGAAATTAAGGCTGCTACAATTTATAATATTACCATAATACAACTTTATATACAAGTGCGCTCTATTTCCGTGCTCCCATCTCAATAGTAACTATCGTCCTTCAGGTTCCAAATAGCGTGTCTGCGGATTATTCTTTAGCGGTAGCGCTTGAAATTATTGCTTGATTAACCAACGACCAGTTGTCTGTTCTTTGATAAGATATCTTCACGAAATGTCACACGGATTACTTAGTATTCGAAAAAATAGTTCAGCTCTGATCACTATAGCATACAGGAATCATGACCTTGTTGGTAAAGTGTAGTATGTAGTATGAAAATACTACTATGAGCCAAAAATATTAAATCTTTGTTTATAATTTTAAAATTCTTTATTTATTCTTCAAAGTCTATGTCGTCCGCTCAAAGTAATCACGCTTGGCCCTTGGCGAAAACCTTACAAATAATCAGTGGTGCAAAAACCAAGAGTTGCCGGATCATAATTCCGGCCTCTTTTAACAAATAGCCTCAAGCAAGCGACCCATAGCTCTCAAATAGTAATCCTTGTTGACAGTGTGGCCGGTAGAGAGGAATTCAAAGTACATCACACCTCAATAATCGAAAGAAAATGTCAACATAACCTTGATTTTGGACTGTCGTTGTTGTTTAGGATTCGGTTCAGCTTTGTCACGATAATCGCTCCATTAATCGTCTGTTTCTGGGTCRTAAGCWTCAATCCAAGACTCATCGCCARWAATAATATGTTTCCTGACATCTTASTAGACRGAAAGCATTGTTTCATAAACCWTAACGCGACGCWGGTTTTGGAAAAAACTGAGCAATTATAGAACTCGATTCATTTGACCGATTCCCTGATTCTTTTTTCTTGCAAAGGCTGCGTGACATAAAAGGCGATACAGTAAGTAAACCCCCAAGCTGACTTAATTTGTTACTGGACCGAATATTTCTTGACATGTTTTGTATCGATTTCATCATGAAACACCACACTTCTCGCAGACCTTTCACTTTTTGCCAGTGTCGAATCCCACTGACTCTTTTCTCTTTCCGTAACTTCTTTCGTAAAGTGTGGGGTCACAGCGAAGCATGATACCGTCCCTATTGGACTAGGTGCTGCAGCTTCTTGCACTACTAGAATGTTTTTCTCTGAAACTATTCCTGCAGTCGTCTGTTTGRAGMGGAGCCGCCTCCTAGGAACAGCAAAAGGTCTTTCCTTGATTACAGAATGCCGACCAAATTTCGGCCGCAATAAACTTTACACATTCAATGACCGCCATTCACAGTRGAGCAATCAAAATCTTCACCGACTCTCTTTGTGTGAATGACGGACTTGGAGTCAAACCGCCACCCATTGCAGACAAAGATCTCAAGTTGCCCTGAGTATCGATAGTGACATTTGCGCAACTTCTTTCTGGATACTGTTGCAGGTTAAACTCCTACTATTTCAGAATCGACTCTCACATATCAAATATATTTCTAGCATGTAATGAGTCTCGCACTGACTCTAAACCCCTTTTGCATGCCCAGCCTTTCACAACAGACCAACTCCGTCGATACAGAACCTTCCTGACGCATAGAATGACTTTGATGGCAACCAACCCAAATCCCACCAACCAAGCCAAGATTAGTTAGGCGCGACAATAAAAAGTTTTTGAAAACCTGTCCATGAGCATTAATATTTTTTTGCGTTTCTCAGCCGCRAAAAATTCTCAAAATTTGGCGGTTTACTTTAAAAGAAATTCACCATTTTCAACACCTCATGGAGAGCAACGCGCAATTGGTGTAGAGTTTCTAACAAATATTCTTCCCAGTTTTTATAGGAAATGCGAATATTTAACCTAGCCTCACACCAAAACTGACTAAGCGCGACAAAGCTGCAATTACATCAGAAGAGCGCAAGAAAAAGAAAGAGTTTTGCTGAGAAATTTCAAGCATTTTCCTTCTCCACATTTAAGAGTTGGCTGAAATTATTGGTAATAAGCAAGAGAATCACGTGGTGAATATGACAGTTTGGAAGAGAGAGCCGTAACCGACTGTAAATGGCGAGAGCCAGTTATCAAGTAAGCGCTGTGATAAGAAAGAAATGTGTGAAATATTTTTCCAAGCGTTTTGTGCTAGTCAAATGCCTTCCCGAAAGAGAACGAAGAACAAATTAGACACTGCGAACCACGCAGCATAATCTTAAATGTGCTTACTGAGGCTATGCATAAAGCGATGTGTGTARGCTCACTTCATTGACTCCCAGAATTCACCAATGCCCAACAGCATTTTAATAAAAAAAAAAAAACACACACATTCACCAGCATTGAAAGCACGAAGCACTTGCCACATCAACAGGCAGAGAGTGCACACCGCTTACAACAACAAAAGTAGCAATAGAAATCATTGCCTGCCTCAAGGCGTATAGGCAGCTGCACGCACAATACTCTCTCTCGCCTTGCAACTGCTCATTGGCGAGCAACGAAAAACGAGTCGACATCTACGCATATTCAACACAACCGCATGTCTCTACTGGTGCGCAGCAAATTCACCACACTAAACACTCCAGCAGTATTACGGTGCCATTGGTAATCCTCACCATCAGTAAAACCGTCCAGCCATGAGTGTCASAAGCAGCGCACTGGCCGCTCACTACCAATTCTATTATACTTTAAGGCGCTGAGCGCGCAGACGACCAACAYAATTGCCGAAGGCTTGACAGTTAGCTCTCGGCTACTCGCTACATGCACTTCGTGCTGTCAGCTGCCACTGTGGCCACCACTGTCACTTGCCATATGCGCCGCACCAGCCGTATGCTGTGTTGTGCTCGTATATAACAGTGTCTAGCGGCTGCGTTGAGTTTAGTCTTCGTGTTATATTCGCTATGTGCGGTCGTAAAAAGGGGTACCGCAATGACGGCCGACCCTAACAAACAAAAGTAATAAAAGTGAATTGGTCAAAAAAAAAAAATATAAATAGCAAAACAAAATTCGCTTGCAACAGCGTGTAGCGTGTGGCGTGCGGTGCGTCGTGTATGTTGCATATATCAAAAATCGCAGTATCTCTATAACATAACGGTAAAGTAGTAGCAAGTTGAAAGGGTTTACGCCAGTAATTTAAAGCACTCAGCGATTTGCTAGTTACTGCTCGGTTGCAATTGTGTTGGAATTTGTTTTCGCATTTTTCGGTGGCATGCTGTTGCTGCCACAAGCAGTTGCGTTCTTGTTATTATTGTGCGAACGCTTCGGTTTCGTATACAGCTAGCAAGCAATTTCGCGTCGAATTTTCGTCGTGCTATAATACTTAAATATATACACAAACACACAAACACTCACACACGCACGCACACACATAAGCGCAGCCAAGCGAAATTACTATGCAACGTGAGCGCATCCAAGTGCAGGTGTGTCTGTGTGTGTGTGCAAGTATTTGCATTTCATTTTCGGCCAAATCGGGATACACTCCAATGCTCCACTTTCGTAAGGCGTACAGCAAAAAGACCAACAACAACAAAATACGAGCGTGCAGTGCAAATCAGTAAAGCAAAATTTCGTTAAAGCAGCAAMAGCAGCAAAGCAGAAATCACATGTAGACGTTGTGTAAAAAATCGAAATGCAAGCAAAAGTGTAAATTCTATGCAACAGCGGTGAAGTTGCAACGACTGCAAGTGTAGAAACTGCATTGTGCCACACGCATTGCGGCACATCTCCGACACCCGGCAYACAACGCCAACAAGCGCGTCGCTGTTTCGTTTATGCGATTCGTGTGCGGCGATTCGTAAGYTCACATGTTTGGTGTTCGTGCAACTATTTGTGGCATTTAAAGTTTCTGATTCGCTAAATTYCACGTTTCGCTGTTGGTCGCGCGTTTGCCTTTGCATTAACGGTGTGCGCCGACTTTTGTGATATTTTTCTTGCAATCGTGTGTGAAAATATAAATATACACACCGCGTACATACAGTACTTCGGTGCRGCAACAACTACGCAAGCTGCAGGAAAAAATCAAAATCTATTGGCGCAGTCAGTGAAAAAAGTATGTTGCAACTCCTTTTAATGTGTACATAAAAAAAAATTGGAAATATTGTGTAGTCTTAATTAGTGCAGCAATAATGTTTATTGTTGCATTGTTGTTATATTTTTGTTTGTGGAACTTATTTACGCTGTTGTTTTTCGTAGGCTGCAAAAGTCACTTTAGTAGCTGATAATGAAATCCCTGTATTTGCTTTCATAATACAAATACTCTGTTAGAACTAGCTTCCCATAATTATCAAGCTAGTAGTATACCCATCGTAGGTGCAGAATACCCGTCACAGTTGCGTTTCTTATAGCATAAAAGGGTATGAAAATATCTTTATGCTGACTTCGAACGTTGAGCTTGTATGGCAGCTATAAGCTATATTGGTCCGATCTGAGCGTTGTAAACGGAGATTGTAGTGCTACCTTGTGTAATAAAGTATACTAAATTTCGTGAAGATATCTCGACAAATGAAAAGATTTTCCATACACGAACCTGAAATCGATAGGTCAGTTTACATGGCAGCTATATGCTATAGCGCTCAGATCTAAAAAAAATTCTCAAAATTTTATGGCATTTCCTCAAATAACAATTCATGTCAAATTTCGTGAAGATATCTTCTTAAATTAAAAAGTTTTCCATATAAGCACACGCTTAAATTGGTTCAGTTCGTATGGCAGCTATATGCTATTGTCTTCCGATCTGAACAATTTTGATCGAAGATTATACCGTTGCCTAAGCCAATATTCTTTTCTTAGTTTCGTGAGAATATCTCGACATTTAAAAAAGTTTTCCATACAAGAAMATGAKTTTGATCGTTCAGTTTCTATGGTAKCTATAAGCTATAGTGATYCGATATSGGCGGTTCCGACAAATRAGCAGCTTCTTGGGAAGAAAAGACATTGTGCAAAATTTCAGGTAGATATCTCAGCAACTGAGAGACTCGTTCAAGTATACACAGATATTTTAAGACTGAAGAGAGGAGGTTCGAGGGCAGCTGCCCCCAATTACCAAGTTTTACTTGGTTCTTCATTGTCGGGGACACCTTGACTGCTATGCTATTAAAAAACTCCCATACTTCAAAGACGTCCAATTTGATTATAATTTTTGGTTTGCTACAAGGAATTGTTATCCCTTTCTACTATTCTGTACATTAGGCAGGTTTTAAAACATCAAATTTTGACTGATCTAAAGACACAAAGCATGTGATCTAATATAAAATGTTGACTACCTTCACTAACTCACTTCTGTTGTGTTTAAGGGAAAATTAAGCATTTCCCAATGCGTTTTGTGAACTAACGGTATTTGATCGATTTTATGGATAAACAAACTTCGATCGAATATAAATCCGTATTTGCTCCATTTATATAGTGATGAATAAGAATTACAAATTTTTGTAAATAAGCGTCATATAAAAGTCAGTCATCTTCAGATCCAGATATGTTGCAGCATGTAATATTTCTCGAGCAAAAACTTTGTTTTTTCGTGGTCCTCTAAGCAACAAACTTGGGTGAGATAACGCAGAGCATAATGTGCTTTCAACTATTTTTGGGTGTCTTACTGACTTATTTATTTAACGTTAAGTCCGAAAATAGCAACTGAAAATCACAGTTTTATATTCTGTCATTTACCAGTCCAATTGATAAATGGTATTGTTTAATAAAAATCGAGTTCAAAGATATTTGATATACACATAAAATAAGTAAAGCTTATAATTTTTTTAAAGACAATTTTTCGCAGTCCCTTTGTGGTTGAAAAATTGGTAAGGAATTTGTATACTGTTATACGCTTTCCCGGTATTTACTTGAAGTCAAAACGATTAACGGAGATTAGAATTTTAATCAACTCGTGCTTGTGGATGTTATGGAGTGTTATCAACTGATTTGTCTTTATGAAAAGCCAAGAGTGTATGCTTAACTGTACTAACCTAACCAATACACTAGTCGAATAAAAAGTTACAGCGCCGAAAATCATTATATAGACTATATATTATATGTGTGTGTACCGGTTTCCTCTTAAGACAGATGCGGATGCCTATTCTCACGAGATCCATTTGTTCTTCATATTCATGTGCATTAAGTGAACTGAACGAACGTAGATGCTGGTATCTAGTGTAAGGAATGCTGAACTTGCCAGACCAATGTTTAGCTGCGATTCAGGAGCAATCTGCTTCTTCTTCTTGGCGTAGGCAAGCTGGGTTTAGGCAGCATTAGTTGCAAAAAAATTTCTGGTTAGCTTAGTTTCAAAAATTGGTTTGGCTCTTTATAGGGAAGTCTTTATATGAATAGCATACAAAATGCTTTTCAATGGAAAATAGGCGTGCTTCGTTCTTCGATATCGCTATTTTTTTAACAGTGTAAGAGTGAAGTAATGGAAATAAGTAGTATTAATAAATGAACGCTGTCACGCCTGTTTTAAAACTTTGAATGTTTGAATATTTCTAGTTTTTGGCTTCTAGTGTCAAAAAATCACTGAAGCATTTACATGACTGCATATATTCGGATGTAATAGCTATGTATATATATCTACTTTCTTTATATATATATATACTATATAGACGACTTAGAAATAGTAATTTAGCCTCAAGAACCGCACGGAAACCAGAAATCTCGATTGCTTTAATATACTGAGAACCGCTGAGTTATTACAAAATCGTGAGAGAGCTGCTTAGCTATTTTTAAAGGCTACAGATAGGGTTAGGAAAATGATTTACGTTTACTTAAGCATAATAAAATTCCTGGTAAAATATTTATTCTGGCACATATTTTTCTAGAGGCACTACGCGAAAAGTGGTGTTAATATATAATATATTATATTTTGTACTCAATTCAGTTAAGTGTCAGTGTAAAGCGRAATATGCGGTGGTAAAATGTATGCAAATTCAAGCTAAAGCATTTTTATGTCCGAATTTTGTTGGTATTTAGTTTTTCATTCAAGCGCATTGACTTTGTGAGTATCTTAATGAACAAACGATATTTATATTTTCGTTATTTGCTCCTCGTTTGTTGCGTTGYCTTCATGTTTTCTTGCTATTCTAATGATTTATGACAAGGCTTTATGCGGCATTTTTGGCGTAGAAGGCATTTAAAAATACGTTGCCTACATTTAGGCGGACTCAGTATTTTAGCGCTGTCATAAACAAGTTACTTAGTGTTARCAGCGTTTATTATAAATGTGATAATGGAAATATGTATTTTATAAATTTGTTCTATTATTAGATATAATATATATACACATATATATATTTCTTAACAATTACTTTGTTTTAGTGTAATGAGAAGTGTTTCGTATATGACTTATTTGACAAAAGGCTTCGAAAATAACAAAATTAACAATAAGTGAGCTTACAAAAAAAAAAATTGTATAATGGTTGGTTTTAGTGTAATGTGATGTGATTTTTAAATAATTTTTTARTTGACAAAAGTTTTCAAGTAAAAAAAGTTTTAAAAATGTAGAAATATAGAAATATGTGAGCTACAAAAAAAAAATTTTTTTTTACAATT
>NW_017537623.1:1066995-1079440 GCF_001853355.1 Bactrocera latifrons | reverse complement strand
ACCTATTTCTTTTTCATATTTCAAAGAAAAAATTAAATATCACAGTGAAAAATGGCAACTAATTTTGTTTTTTTTGTCAAAATTAAATGTTGTGTTTGTATTTAGCAATGTTTTAATTTAAGCTTTTGGCGACATCGAGATCCGCAAGCAAATTTAGTAGTGAAAACATAAATAAATAAAAATCATTTCCGTTCCTATAATATTGTGAACCTCCCATAAAAGGAAAGGGAAAAGAAAATTGATAACGGTTTTTAATCTCAGCTGTTAGCTTGTTAGGTTAATATTAATAACTAGATATGACTAGAACAGCAAAAATTTTTTTTTTTTGTTTTTTTTTTTTTTCGAGAACGAAATTTCGAAGCGCTGCCTACCATCACTATATAGAAATCAAATTTTCTGACATTATATATAATTTTTTTATTTCGATTATTATTTTTTTTTTTAAGTGTAAACACCAGTCAGGCCGCGGCTCAAGTTTTCCACCAGAAGAACGGCAAAAATTCAAATTGCTTGCCATATGTGCAGCAACAGCAAGTGTCTAAAGCCGACAAACAATTTTAAGCGCATGAATTTACAATTAAATTCAAAATATATGTGACATGGCGTGCTTCGAAACTGTCTGACCTTCACTTGCAACGCAATTTAGTGCGYAAGCCACCTGCAACCTGCTAAATTTCGTTGCGGGTTTTCTTGGCAARTCGCCGCTGTTTCTAAAACGCTGCGTGAATTTTTTTTACTTTGAAACAAGAATTTGTTTATTTTAAACCCGAAATACCAGCGACGTTTATCTGCGTGGCGTGTTTGCCATCTAAATTATTTGTACGTGTGTTTATTCTAACTGTTTACATGGCTTGCGGATAAAGTGTGTGTCCTCCTCGACGCTTG
The DNA here is from genome assembly GCF_001853355.1 of Bactrocera latifrons. Classification (NCBI taxonomy): domain Eukaryota; kingdom Metazoa; phylum Arthropoda; class Insecta; order Diptera; family Tephritidae; genus Bactrocera; species Bactrocera latifrons. The sequence continues at coordinate 1,078,555 of NW_017537623.1, read as the reverse complement.
AGTGTGTGCGCTATTTGCGCTTTGACTGCTATTTATTGTTGTTGTAGTGTGGGAGTCCCATCAGAAGACAAGTTTATGTGCGTATGCTTTAAGCGTGTAATCTGTTTCATTATTTTCGTTTACGCTATTTTGCGGCATCCTTTCCCGTTTACCACACGGCAATGGCAACATCCTTATGCAGCTTGCACACACTCACACACACACACATACATAGGTATATACAATACGCAACTGTAGTGGTAGTCAACGCCAGCGTTGTCGTCGTCTGACTTGAGTCTCGCTTGTATTGTCTGTAAATTGTTTGCCGTTTTCATTCAATTTTCCTCTCGTTTCACATTTTTCTTTCCACCAGCCGTGCGCCTAGTAGTATGCCAGCAAACCAAGCAACGGTATTTGGCACAATACCGCCAACACTGGCGGGCAGCTAACAGCTGTGGCACCCATGTAAGCCTCCACGCCTCCCTACCAATATTGTTGCCGGCATTGTTGCACCGTCCACCCTCCGCCATCCGCCTTCCATATGCCACCTAGCATTTGGCTATCGTAGTATTTTCTTCGTTCTATTGCCTTATCTCGGTCGCACAATATCAGCATCGCTGTGAAAATACACAAAAAGACATATATATATATATGTACCGTTATATAACTGTAGTTACGTAGCTGTGGAGTTGCGTCTATGCTTGAATTTTTAAGTGGCATTTCGTGTATCATTACACAGCCGCTGCCTGAAATTCTGCAGTCGGCAAGTGGGCAGCAGTCGTCGTGTGTACCGTTGCGCTGCGCTCTCATCCTATTTGACTGCCGAATCGGCTTTGTTGTGCTAAGGRTAGTCGTTCTGGCGGATGTGCTTGAGGCTACCATGCGCGGCGCGTAGTGTGTGCTCGGCGGTTTCAATATTCTATTTGTTTTACAGTTCTCTCTGTTTTAGTGTTTTTTTTTTTTCTGCTTTTTGCTCTTCTTCGGCTCGGTAAATTAACATGTGGAGGCGTGCCATCAGCACTGCAGCCTGCTTATGTGGCCTAGCGCGCACTTTGCGCCGACATTTCATTGTGCCACCACGGTCTACGGTGCCCTTAACTCCGCCTGCTCGCCGCCAACGACTGCCACTCAGCTTCACTTTTTATTTAAATTGTAATTGAAATTGCCCTGTGTTTGCGGTTTGTTCCGTTGACGAGTTCCGTTATTCGTTTTCATTGCATTTTTGTTGTTGTTGTTTTTCATACGGTAATAAGCTGCCGTTGTTATTATTACTTTAAATTTTATTAGCGTTGTTGTTGTTGAGCTTGACTTCACTCAGYGCAGTATAATTACAGTTCAATTACATTTGCTGCCATCTTTAATTACATATATACAGTTAGTAAATGTAATCATATATGTACTAATTTTAATATTTGCAGCATAGCAAATATTTACCACCCACGATTACTATTTAATATTACTATAATTACTGTATAATACTAAATTACATGCTTATGATTACTTGAATTGTAGTTTCCAACTTCTGATTACTACAAAAGTAGTTTTCGTATTTTCGTTAAATTGTAATTGCTGTAATTAAAATCAAAAATAATTCTGTTAATACTTGCAGTGCTGGTAATCAGATTATCAGATTACCAGTACTTTTCTTGTAATCATAAAATTCTGATTACCACGAAATTAGGTATCGCATTTTTGTTTAGTTGCAATTACTTTAATAAATATCAAAACACAAAATCTGTTAATACTTGCAGTAATGGTAATCAGACTACAAGATTACCAGTAATTTACATATAGCCACAAAATTCGAATTACTGCAAAATTGTCATGTTTTCGTTTAGGTCGAATTACTTTAATTAAAATCAAAAAAAAAAAAAAAAATCAGCTAATACACTCAGTAACCGTAATATTGTAATCATTTAATTTTTGGGAATGTAATGTTTTATTGTATTTTTTTAAATAACGTTTTAATACTATAATTACACTCCAATTAAAGTGAATTTAAAAATTTTTATTATACAATTACTTTCATTGTAATCACAACCATTACCAATAGTATGATAATAATTACAGTCCAGGAAATATCAAAATTACTACAGCTGCATCACAAAAGTGAACTACCACATATCTTTAATATTTTAGCACTAGTATAGAGCCATTATTGTAATTGAAAACTTTGTTAATTACTTTAATTAAAATAATTATAATTATCGAGCTGTTTTTGGTAGTAGTAATGATAGCAAAAATTAGTAATCATGCATTCACGTAATATTTTTAGTAATCCTTGTAATCATAAAAATTAACAATACTATTATAATTACTAAAGTCCAGAAAATGCATTAAATATACTCTTACTGTAATTATAATGCCTTGTAATCATAATCATTACCAGTACTATTATGATTACTAAAGTTCAGTAAGTGTAGTAAGTTAAAACTTATATTACTGTAATTATAAAGGTCAACCTTAGTAAAGCAAACATTCTAACTATAATCCTAAAAGCAATTATGTTAATTCAAACTGTCGTATTTTTACTAAATGTTAATTACTTACACAATTGTAATTAAATCATTGCGAAATTTTTGATAGTAATCAATTTGTAATCAAGCATTGAACTAATATTTTCAGCAATCGTTGTATTTGTAAATACGACCAGTACCATTATATTAATTATAATGCAGAAATTAATATAACTACAYTTATAGTAATCGTAAAAATGCAGTACACGATTACGAATCTTTTAACTGTTATAACAAATAGTGATTATTGCAAATATCATTCTTGTATTATTGCTAAATTACAGTCTTTAATGAAAGTAATGAAAATTAAGTCTCTACTCTTAATAGTCTTAAAACGTTAGTAATTGTGCCGTAATCTTAATCACAATCAACTTTCCATTACTTTTGAAATTAATCGCTCTAATTATATTATAGTCCGTATTGTATGTAGGCATACGATTGTTGGAATTGTAATCATATTTGATACCAGTACCATAATAATAATGCAATCGATATGTTATAAATACTTTTAGAGTAATMATTAGCAAATAGCTGACTGCAAATAATTTAATCAAAAGTAAAGAATTGTAGTAATAAGGTCTACCTTAAATACAAGAGTACTTTTCATGACTAAGTTTGCGGAAGTTGTAACTGCGAAAATTTTTAAAACWCAGTTACTTCGATTGTAATCATATATATAATATATAACATATAATTTGTAATTTTTTAAACATATTTACAGTACTTGTGGTCCTTAAAGTATAACCTTAAAATCACAATAATCATATTTTTAAAAAGTTTTAGGTTAGAGTTACAAAAGGCGTACACCGAAGTAATCAAAATGTAATCGGAAGTCAACTGCGCAGCTATTGTTTTTTTTAAATAATTGTATTTGAACTGTAACTATAGTACTTAATATCTATAGGTTTACGATTATAGGAATTATCATAATAATAATTAAATCTACGTGCTATAAATACTTTTACAGTAATCATTACCAAATATTTGTTTGTAAAGACCTTAAGCGGAATTAAATAATTATAGTGAAGACGAAATAATAATTATCACACATAAGATTACTGTGGTTTTAGTTACAAAATTGTTTAAATTTCAATTACTTTAATTGTAATTATAAAAGCTTTTAATTACATTTACAGTAATCGTCAAACATAAAGCAAAATTCTATAATTACAGTAATCGTAACAATTAAAGTTTTACATTTTGAATAACAGCAATTGTAATCCGAAGTAATCGAAATGTAATTGTAAGCCTAAAAGTCCAGCTAGCGCTATTATTCTTATAAACATTCAATATATCATAACAAATTTTCTCTGTCAATGTTCTAACTGCATCATTGTGGCATGCGATTTGGTATTATTGCGTATGGTTGGTTCTCCGCTCTTTTCAGTCTCATGTTACGACTGTAAAGCGCTTTACGACTGCACTGTGGCAAATGAAAATCAGATCGGCTTTGGCAAAGTTTGCGCGCATTAAATGAAAGAGCTTTTAGAATACTCAAAATTATAAATTTATTTATGCAAAAAGTTACTAAGCTTGCGGTATGTGCACACACATTGCATAACATATATAGCAGGATTTCGTTTCTATTTGCCGCAAGCGTTGCCTACATTTTAAAGTTATACCCGAGGTAACGATGTACTATGTTTGAATGTTTGCTGTTTGCTGTTTTTTTTTTTTTTTGGTGGTTTTTTTGAAATATTTATTTTGACCTTAGCGTAATGCTGCAAGCTAATACTAGATTATGTGCCGCAAAAATTTGCCATAAAAATTTCTAAAATACAAAAATAAACTATTTTGGATATATTTTTTTTTGTTTATATAAAAAATGGATTTGCTGATTTATACAATTTTTTTTTTTTCATTACTTGAGCATGGTAAATCAGTACATAAAGTACACTACTTTTTTAAAGAAAAAAATACAGATACTTCAAATTTAATTTAATTTCTTTCTTCTATAAAACATCATCTCAGATTTTATAACCATTTTTTATAGCTCTTAACGTTCTTCAGAGTAAAAAAGAAAGGATAAATCCGTGATTTTATATTTACTTCATGGAGACTAAATTCATTGTCTCACTCTGATTCTCACTTATGATTATGATTTATCGGTAAGTTTAGTAACTTCGAAGAAGAAAGCTGAGTAAAGTGGAAATCTTGATAAGACCTCTCATTGACATCATGTCGCTGGTATTTATATGAAGATTCCTATAATTTTTGCTGCAAAAATTATGGAATACCATGAAWTTGATTTATCACTGAAAAAGAAAACGAATATCTCGCTACTTGCTTCAGATGTCTCAAAGACGTAGCTGCTATAAGTGATTCCACATGCTCGATTATAATTAGAGACATAGTACTACTGTTAAATATACTTACAAACCTAAGCCTCATGGGAAGCTTTTGCTGAAAGCGAAGGGAAAATTATTATTTTTATAATCATTATATAGTTAGAGGTGTATGCTATGTGCCAAACAGAGCCTAGTTAGGTTGTAGCTTCTGTTCTAATAAAAAAATCGGCTGAACTTCGAAATACTTTTGTATTATAAATCTGCTAATACTTATCATCAGCCCTTCGGGGTTGACTTAATGCTTGCAAGTTTTTATTTTAACTTCGTCTCGGATGAATGAGGGAAGCAGAGACTTCTCCTTGTTCCTAATATTTCTGTATGCGTAATGTATAAACATGAAAGCGGCGGGTACGTGGTGATATAAAGCAATTGTCCAATTATCGCAAAAGACTTAAAATACTTTTTTTTTGCAAATAAATTAAATTAAATACTTTCAAATAGTTGCGCATTGTGGAAAATGAGCACGAGTTGACTGAAACACACCAAAAAAATATWAAAACTTCATATGTATGTTGTATTCTATTCAAACAAATTCCGTGTACACGTAAGTTAGTCGCATCTGAGCAGAAAGTTCTAAGTTTTCGCCTCTCGCTAATAATGCAATATTACGTTGTACTGTTATCCTATGTCTGGTTTCATCTTTGAAGAAATCAATTTCGTTATTTTTGCTTATGAAACTTTGGCTGTAATTACAATAATTAGACAACAGACAAAACTTGAAAAGTGGCGAATCGAACAGACAACTGGTGCAATTTAAACAAACTGACGATGGAATAGAGGCATGGAAACAAAAAGTCAACTCTGGTGCCACTTCATTAAGAGATCCATAGTTTATTGCTTTGATACAAAGAGCATTAATTCACTTTTCTTAAAATTTTTTAGTTTTTTTTTACAAGAGAAAGGGCAGCACAAGCTGAGAGAGCAGAAAGAGAGGTGGCATGTTGAGCAAATAACAACAAAAAATGTGAACTTCGGCTGCACTGAAGCTGTAATACCTTATTGTATTATTAATATAATATAAAAAGGTACAAAATATTTGTATATTACACTTTAACGTCAAGTTTATATAACAGCCATATGCTATAGTAGTCTGATTTGCAAAACTTCTCGAAATATTGTGGCGTTACATTTGAAAACAATACACGTTAAATTTTGTCAAGATATCTGGTAAAATTAAAAAGTTTTTCATAGAAGAACTTAATTTTTATTGTTCGGTTTCTATGACAGCTATATGCTATAGTAGTCCGATCTGAATAATTTCTTAATATATTGTCGCATTTTTTTAGTGAATAATCTGTTTGAAATTTCATCAAGATATCTCGTACAATAAAAAAGTTTCCATACTAGAATTTGTATTTGATCCTTTAGTCTATATGACAGCTATGTATATGCTACAGTAGTCGGGTTCGAACAATTTTTTCGGAGATTATAGCGCTGTCTCCGATAATAATCTATGCCATACTTGGTGAGTATACTTCTTCAAATAAAAAAATAAAAAAAAAATCATACAAGAACATATTCTTGATCATTCAGTTTCTATGGCAGCTATATGCTATAGTRTTCCGATATCGCTGGTTACGACAAATAAGCAGCTATCTGCTAAGAAAATTGCGGGTGAAGAATTTCAGATTGATAGTTCAAAAASTGAGACTTTGGAAGTTATTTTCTAACATGCCATGAAGCGTGGCCAATCGAAGAAACAACTGGTATAAATCCGATAGACTGGTATAATGAAAAAAGTACAAAACTAGCAAACGATTTTACTACCCTAATTAAACAAACACTTCATTTACTGTGATCTGCATAGATATTACATTTCGTAGTTGTCTATAAAAATTATTATTCACATGAAGCCCCGAACMTCAAGCCCTGCTTCGCTACACTTAATGTGAAAGAGACTTAAAAGCATATTTTTTCTTTATTTTACGCTTACTCTTTTCATTAGTATGTTAAAGCCAAATTTAATTAATTAAATGATTGAAATGCCTTCCGATCCACTTACCAATTACACACACTTACTAAAAACTTTTTCCACACCCCCTTTCACATTTGACTTCCATTAGCTAGAATTTTCCTAATCATGGCGCGTTTGCTTTTCCAATCATGCTTATAGCTTAATCTTCATTAGTGGATTTCCATGTCATTGCCGCTGTAGGAAACTCATTACACCAGCCGTGGCAGGCTGGCACAGCGTRCCCCACCGGCTGCCTGCTTGGCTGCGCATACTTGAAGCAATTACCATTTCACCTAGCCGCCGCGCAACGCTAACTGTTGCTGCCACACGCACGCACTCACACACACAAACGCGCTTCCATCAACAAAGTACCAAARCCAGGTGGCAGGACCAGCAATGTACATACACGCGGCGGCAACAACATGCCGTTTGGCGGCACTRTTTCACTGCCGGCTGCTGCCTGCGTTGTTGCCTCTAATTGTTGCATCAGTTTTGGGGCATAATTTCGGCGTTTTATGTAAATTAGTAAACTTAATTTGTACAATTTTGTATTTGAACTCGTCTTGCTCTCACGAAATTGCCTCATCTCATCGCTGCTAAGTGGCTTTAGTGTACGTGTGTGTGTGTGTGTGTGTGTGTGTGTGTGTTTGTCCGTGCGCCTGTGTCTCTATGACAAAAGCGGCAACATAACGGTGTGCTGTGTGTTTTTGTGCTGCCATCACTTTGGCAAATTGGCCAGACACCGTTACTTCTGCCRCATCACCTGAGTAACTCTATCGTAAATTTCGGCAATGTACCGTTACTGGCGCGTTCCGCTTAGCATTCGCTACTAAATGAATTCCACTTCATTTTCATATTTTATGCGCAATCACCGCCATTTTGCCGGTTGCCCTCTGCGCTTTGCCACCGCCAACGTCACTGTCGCGGCACCGTCCCCCGCATGTCAATGTGCCGTTGGTTGTGGCACGACAAGCGCCGCGTGTTTCCATACAATTTGTTAAACGTTCATCGCGCGCTGTCAGTGTCAAGCTCCCGAAAATAACAAAAACAGCAAAAAAAAAAAAAACAAAAAATACAATAACAACGAAAGTGTGCTACAGTCGCGAAAAAGCGCCAACGCATACCAACACCGTTATGTCTATATATATGTGTGTGTGCGCCCAAAATGGCAACTGGTAAGCTATATATGTGTGTATGTGTGTGTGCGACACTTGGGAACCTGTCAAGCAGCGCTGGCACCATTCGGTGCCGAACGGAAGTTAAAGACTTCCTGGCTTTGTTTCGGTCGCTCCGCCGCCGTAGACGTCGTTGCTCTTGCCGACGGTGCCATTGTAGGTCAGGTTTTATTATTTCTCATTTTGTTTTCAATTGTTCGTGTCGGTATGTAGTGAGGTATGTTTATAGCTTTGGTAAAGCTAACTTGCCACTTGCTGCAATAAGGTGCCACAAAAACTTGCTACAACGCACACAAACGCATACGTATTTGCAACAAACTGCCAAAACTTGGTAAGCGGWATTTTGGTGAGGTATGCTTATGTGCACTGAAAAACTGACACATAACGGCAGCCATATACATATGTATATACACACTTTTATGTGCTAGAAAGCGTAAGTAGCGCGAGCTCTTTGGTTTGCACAAAACTTTAATATTTTCAGTCGAATTTATATTGGTCTTATATTCACCGAAACTTTATGCAACTTCTGCCTGACACAAACTGGTTCAGCGCGGCCACTGCCACACTTGCATATATGCACCTACTTAATTTGAATAAAATTATTTTTTTTTTATATTTCCAAGTTTCAAAAATAGCAATATGTATGTGTGTGTGTTGGTGAATTYACAGTGCCCAAAAATTAGCTTAGGTTTAYTCWTATATATTCTACACACATACATTTATAATAATATCAATTTGTGCTCAAACAATACTTTTCGAAAATGTCTTTATGTATAAAAGTATATATCGTCATATAAAATCCAAATCAACTTTTCATCGAAACAATCGAAATTGAGTTTTTTTATTCCCTACTATGCACTATATCATATTAGATACACGCAGCATTAAATTTTCGGCTTTCGCTGCCAGATATAACCAATATATAACTAATATATAACTAATATATAACCAATATATAACTAATGTATAACCAATATATAACCAATAATATAACCAATGTATAACCATTTTATAACCAAAACTCAAATTTTATTTGAATGTTACCGATTTTCCTTCGTCTGTAAACTTATGAAAAGTGATGTTACCTTATTTTGCATTTTAGGTGACGATAAAGACCTTATATAGCATATCAACTGCTTAGTATGCTTGCGGGAATAATCTCGACTACTCTATCCAACGTAGCCTACAAATTCACCTAAATGTTTCTATTTCGCGAATTTATCAAGAATATCTGGATTTTCAGTTTCGGTATGCGGGAGCTGGGGAAGCAAATCAGATTATTTCATAAATATTTCATCTCAAGAGAGGTGAAATTAAGAGAAATGTAATATTTTCTTCTAGGCTTTTTGAGATGTCTTACTCACTAAACGATAACTAAAAATAAACTTAATCCCATTGCTCACCGATTATTAAAATTTCTACACGATGAATGGAAAATATAACGCGTTTTTCAATAAGAGCGCTACAAACGTTTTTTTTTTTATAAAATTAAAATTTGGAATATCAATTCTTTATTACTGTGAAAGTACATTCAATGCCAATATGTTTGGAAATCGACTTCTTTTACATGGCCACCATGAGTGCGCTTGCAGAAGTCTAGGCGCTGAATCCAATTTTTGACGGTTTTCAAGCATAAATCGGCCGATGTTGCTACAATTTCGACTTCACTAATCGCCGCTGACTTATTGGCTTAGATCGTAGTCCCACAGGAAATAGTTTAACGGTGTCAAATCGCACAACCGAGGGAACCAATTGACCGGCCATTTCGTGAGATAACACATTCACCAAACTTGATTTTCAATAAATCGATTGTGACATTCGCTGTGTGGAGCCACATCGTCTAAGTCCATATCATCCAATTCAGATAAAATATATTAGGTTATCATTGAACGGTAACGATTCCCATTCACAGTAACGTGCCTGTCTTGATCACAAAGGAAAAAGTACGGTCCAGTGAYGAGGTCGCCCATTAACCGCAACAAAGCRTAATTTTTYCAGGRTGCAATGGTRACTCAWGGARTACGTSACCAAWATCAATTATTTTTCTTATTGACGCAGCCATTCAGCCAAAAATGAGCGCATACGAAACTAGTAAACAAACATTAATTTTCAACTCAAKTTGCAATAAAAAATTAAAAAGTATAGATTGCATATAATTATAATACCGAATCGTTTATATACAAAGTTAAATATAAATTTCATATGCCTACAAATGCATACACACTTACACATGGCAATGTGTTTAACAAGTACGAAAACAATTACGAWTGTCTGCACCGTCAGCTAAGTGCTAAGTGCACGCGTGAAACCGCAGCCAGTAACGCTGAAAGCATTGTTGCACTTAATCGACCCCAGCCAACTTCAACAACGTGCACTCGCACACCCTAACGCCGCTATGAGCGGCGGCTTGAAGTGTGTAACTTTGCAATTTGCACAAATTCAGTGCCCAGTGCATGGCAAACTCGAGCTGAAATTGTCGACTGCATTCGCATTTGCATTTGCATTTTATGATTCCACTTGTAGCGGACGCATATTGTTGCACGTTGCATTTAGCGTCATTATGTACGCGTTGTTGGTACCCTGTACGGAATAGCATGCAATTTAGACGRGCGGTGATCAGGGTGATTGACTTTAGACGTTTAGCTAATAAGTTTCACTATTTTATGGGAACCATAGAAGGTGGAAATTAAATGAAATAATGTCGTTATGTGAGAAATATAGCCATTTAAATTTTGTTTAGTATCTTAAGCGGTATACGCCTGCAGTTGTACATACACTCTTGTAGAAGACTAGATCTTTTCAATTTAGCTATGCAGATCGAATTATTTTTCCCGCAATTGATTTGAAGAACTCACACGAAAAGGAGTCGCCTTGTSTGAAACTTTGTTTGGTATCGAACGGCTCGGAGAAACCCTACTATCCTGACGGAACTTTGCGGTATTGCTCAACGTCAGTTTACGCAGCTGTGTTAGTACCAAATTCAGACAGTACGGCATAAGGGCAGGCCTTCCTAATGCCGTCAAAAGCAGCTTTACAATCGACGATAAGGTGATGCGTGTCGATCCACTTTCACGGGTGTTTTCCAAGATTTGGAGCATGCTGAATATCTGGTCAGTTGTTGTTTTTTCAGGCAATAATTTGGCGGTGGGCTTTAATCAATCACACAGTACGTTCGATAGAACCTTATATGCGATATTATTAATATTATCAGATCTTCGCCCCTGAATTTGAATAGATCAGCCGGCAGTCTATTGGCCCCCGCCGCTTTGTTGTTCTTTAGAGRGGTAATTGCTATTCGAACTTTTTCATTGYTGGCTCATRGAACGTTSGCAYCATCGTAATCGATTGGAGAATAGGGTTCACCATMTTCTGGTATTATTCTTTCACTGCCATTCAGCAGGTTGATGAAGTGTTCCCTCCATAATTTCAGTGYAYTTTGGACATCCGTCAAKATATTACCACTGGGGTTCTATAATAGTTTGCTTCGGACTTGAAAGTCGGAATCGTGCAAGGCAGCGATTGGAAGACGTKATTGATTTCACATGTGAGCCGTATGTGCATTATTATTAGAGATAGCGCAATGAGGTA
>NW_017537623.1:1064547-1066920 GCF_001853355.1 Bactrocera latifrons | reverse complement strand
CATAAACATCGTTGATCAACTGAAACGTTTCGGTAAAAGTTTTATCAATATGAAAACAAAATTTAATGTTGGCTCTTTGTTCGAAACTCATTTTCGCAGCGATTACACAAACATACTGAAACTTAAAACGCAATAACTTCACTTCCAATCTATGAAATGCCATTAATTTCTTACTGGACAATCGATAAGGAAGCAGATTCTAACGCACTAGTCGATATATATTCCTATTTATTTTGGAATGCAACTTGTAGAATATAAGAGATAAGATATCATATTCTACTGATAGGGGTTCTGGGCTGTCTTTTCTGGCAAGCTCATCAGCTTTACAGCTTTCTGCGATTCCGCAGTGGCCTAGCACCCATACCAGCCTTATCACAAAGACACTCAATGGTATTGATAGCGAGGTTGGACACTCTTTGCCCAGCCATAAGCGCATGAATAAGTTCAAATCAAATATCGCCGATCTGCTATCTGAAAGCATGGTCACTTCTCTGAAGGATGYTGCACTCTGCTTACTTGAGAATTTCAATCAAGTTGCATGCTCTTAATAACGTCTGGAGTCGTCCTCAGGGTATGCTGGATAGCACATTCTTTTTTGTCATTTTTGAGTCAGAATATTTTAGGAGTCTCTGAGTGACRCGAGTACAACTCTCTAGTATTACAGCTTTATCACTTCAGGTTTCAACTGCATGTACATTTTTTTGACAAGAGAATCGAATGGAACACTGCTTTTATGTTTTTCACGCCCAACAACAATAATTTTAATATTTAAAATTTTTTAACTTAGAAACTTAAGAATATTTGCTTTTCAGTTATGTTTTTGTACAACAAATACACACTTTGTTATTTGTCCAGTAATTCTGCTGCCCCGCTCGCATTGGCACAAACTTGTCTAACTTCGTTTATATCGAAACGGGCAGCGAAGGTTCTAAAGCTTTAATATATACATCGGGGTACACACACATTTCTATATATATACTGCTTGTGTGCGTGTGTGTATCTGCATACCACATCGTCTTATCAAYGCGTTGCATGCCTCGCAAACTTTTATCATCAAACACATAATTTAAGCGACACAAATATGTACAATAACTCTTAGGCGACCCGGCCAACGAGCGAGCAAGTGAAACATGCCGACGATGAAGAAAACATAAGAAGCAAACGTTTTACGGCAATTTCCGAAACTTTTTGCCTACACTTTTGCCATAATGCCGAATATGAGTAAATTTCCCTTGTCAAGGCGCACACATACACACACACACGCATATATTTATGTTTCATTATATTTTGAATGTGTTGTACTATATTTGTTGTAGCGGCGCTTCAATGCGAGTATTACAAGCAAAACGAAGTTTTGAAACAATTTATGTGCACACGACCGAATGAAGGCATCGTTTGGAAACTTCTTCGCATTAAATCTGTGACTAAATACGAAACTTGCCACAGCGAACAAAGAGGCCGCACGCCGGCGAATAAATATGAATGGGCGAGTAGTTGCACAAATCGATGTAAAGATGGGGACGTGGGCGCACATACTACATATACAAACTTACAAAACCGAGCAARTAACTCAATCAACCAGTGGCTTCGGTGATAGTTGGCTCTATATTAAATTAGCATAAACTTTAAATATTTGATTTATTTTCGATATCTATCAAGCGTAAGATTCTGGTATTAAAAAAACTGCCACGGATTTGACCGATCTCTCGGGTTCTTGAGGATCGTAAAATGTTCTGAATGAAAATTTAAAAAATCAATCGTCGGTTTGTAAGATAAAAGCAGTGTTCTATAACTAAACTTTTTCCTCTTTATTGGCGTAGGCAGAGCCTACGAGGTTATAGCCGAGTTTACAACGGTRCCAATTGGCGATTCCAAGTGTAGCCAGGTTCTTCTCCACCTGGTCTTACCAACGGTCTTCCTCTTCTTCCACTTCCATCGAGGGACTGCGTCAGAACTGGAAAGCTTTCATCCATTCGGCCGACAGTACCTAGCCAGCGTAGCCACTGTCTCTTAATTCTCTGAACTATGTCAATGTCATACCATYGACTGCGGTATTCGCCGTGGCCAATGAGCAAAGTACTTTTGCAGAACYTTTCMCTTGGAAACTCRTAACTYCGATTCATCAGATGYTGTCAAAGTCGATGCCTCTRCACCATATAGCAGRACGGGAATAATGCSCGTCYTTTAGAGTTTGGCTTTTGYTCCACTCCCACGTGCATGGCGCTTAGAGACTTTCCTCACCCGCTTGAACTTGGTTCCATCCACTAACAGGGTCTTATTAAAAAAATTCGACGAAAAAAAAATTTTTTTAGGTCTCTCGGTTAGTTTAGATGGCTGATCCCTAATTATGGCGGAGGGTTAAATTTAGTATGT
>NW_017537623.1:1058767-1064098 GCF_001853355.1 Bactrocera latifrons | reverse complement strand
TACTTTTATGACAGCTAACCCCGTTTGGAAGACGCTGTAGTGACGATGCAGTAGATTTTTCCTGCGCTTTACACCAAAACAAAAATCCGGTAGCACATAAACTTAACCATGGTTTCATGGAGCCAAAGTACTACTTTGCGCTCCCACTTTTACCCAATGTCTAACCTAAAACTATACAGACCCAGCGATGTCCTTCTGACTTTTTTCTTGATGTTGGTTTTCTACGTGTGAGTTTCCTGTCTAAGATGAGCCTTAGGTACTTAAACCTGTCAGSAAGCCAAATATGCGTTCCTACCATTAACGACAGATGCGTCTCCGGAATTTGGTATTTCATAGTGAATAAAAKGAGTTCCGTCTTGTTAGGATATATGGAGAAGCCGCTCAGTTCCTAACGATGCTTAGACCGAGACCATTCTAAACACATTATGAAATATATACTGTATGCATAAGGAATTTATGAAAGCAKAATCGCAGTTCAAACACACTGAGACCAACGCTAAGTTCGAAAGATCTAAATATGCCACACCGAGCTACCTTCATTGAGCATTCCGACCRTGTTTCTTCGGCGGACGATGCTGTCACCTCCCCATATGCATTTATTTATAATTTTGTTGCATGCAACATTGCGCCGCCGAACTTTAAATACAAAACTCAACTTTTGTGCCGCTTCTCCATGCGCTCCTCTTCCAAGCTACTCCTTTTCTTTTTGCAGTTTTCTCGGAATTTTGCGTAGCGCTGTTRTTGTGTGTGTTGTGTCACTTTTCGCAACGGTTTTGCTTGTATTTCCGTTGGCTATAGTACACTGATGTAACTTAAATTCGCCGCACTTCACAGGCGACAGTGATAAATGATGTGACACACCCCGGCAGCGCTCCAGCACCCAAACGAAAATCGGTTGACTGGGTAATGCTGCACGTTGCAAYGCACCGCACGCCACGCCGTCGTTTTTGCATGCCGCAAAAGTTTAAAAAGCAGTGAAGCGACAAAGCATCAAAAGCAGCAACATCAGCAAATAACTACAGCGCCACAGTTGCTGCTGCTGCTGCTGCTGGTGCGCGAAGTTGGGCAAAAAGCGCCTGCAGCAAGTGTGGTAACCCCCTCTGTGACTCGGTTGCACGTTGCCGCATGCAATTCAATGCGTGCGCTGCATGAACTTTGGACGCACCGGATGTGAGCGCATGCCTCACCGACGTATGCTGGTGTGTGTACGTGCGTGTTGCTGTTGCTTATAAAATTGCAAATGTTTACCATTTTCGGCCGGGAGTATCGACTGATATGTGTATACATATATGGTGTATTGTATTTATGGCATACGCACACATATGTAAATATTTGTAGGAAGAGATTCGCATGCAACACAATTTTACCAATTATTTTGGCGATTTGGCTTTGCCAGAGACGTTGCTTTTCGAAGCGGTGCAGCAATTGTTGGCTTATGCTTCACTTTACTTCTTTTATGCAGCGTTCATTTTTGCCTACGGGGGTGGTCTGATAAGAACTGAGAATGCACTTTCGCTTAAGAAATTACACATAATCTTTATTTCTCTACACAGACTCCATCCATCTCGATACTGTTGACCCTGAGATGCTTGACGGCAAACTTCATATTTGACTCAAGTTACCCCTTTCCAATCATTTTAAGTGATCTATAACTGTCTTTTCTTCTTCAAGTGGTCGCTCTAGATTACATAGGTGAAGGTGACCTTTACATCCACTTTTTCGATTATTCCTTGACTTTGATCTTTGGCGAATGACGCGCGTGATATTTTGCTCCAAAGCCTGAAGCGATGACTTTACATATCCCCACAGGAAAAAGTTTCACGGTGTGATATCACACGATCTTKATGGCTAATCGACCGACCGAAAACGTGAAATTATCTGCTCACTGAAGTTTTGTCTCAATAAGACCATTGATTGATGCGATGTGTGGGAAAWGGCGCCATCTTGTTGAAACCAAATGTCGCATAGATCACGAGCTCCAATTTCAAGCATCAAATACTCGGCTATCATGGCACGATAACGGTCGTCTTTGACGGTTACGTTCTCACAGGGATTATTTGTGAAGAAATACAGATGGCTGATTCCGGCGGCCTACAAACCRCACTAAAACCGTTTTTTGCTGAATGATATGGCAACTCTGGAATCTCATCAGGCAACTCTTCATCCCAAATGCGGCAATATGACTGCTTATATATCCATTGAGTCAGAAATGGACCTCATCGTTGAGCAAAATTTTACTCGAAGACGTCAGATCTTACTGGAACTTTTCAAAAAAGGCTATTGGAAAAGTATCTCTACTTGGATCACCCATTTTTATAGCTTCGGTGCAATCGAAGACAATGTATTTTCTTCTTTCGATTCCATATACTAGATATCTTCRACTAATTTCCATTCCCAAAGCGTCTGTTTAAATTAAAAGCTACAATTTACTTGCCTTTGTCACTTTACCGTTGTTCTTCGTGCATATCTTAGCTTTTAACAACTGTTCGAATGTTTCAACACCTAGCTGGCGCAAGATATCAGCATAACCTCAAATCTTTGCTTTATATTTACTTTGTTTCTTTTCTCGTTTAGCTTCTTCGGTAGTTCAGGAGCACTGACACTAAACTGAATCCTTTGAAATGCTTTTTGCCGCCACCACTACATTATAATGTTTCTTATTCATATTTTTTTCTTCGACTCCGTGCATAAATCTCTATTTCTTTGCTTGTCTTAACTTTTCAGACTTTTCGATTTCTACTTTTCACTTTCGCAAAGTATTTGCCTTGTGTAAGTAAATATGTAACGCTGTCGGCCAACAGTAAATTCAAATACTCAGCTAAGATGTTTACACAGCCTTTGCTGTCTGCTGGAGTCTTTCCGGTGCCTTCTTACTTTTAAAGTTTTTAAGAGAGAGTTGTTGTCTACCAATGAGGAAAAATAATCACGGGCCGGATTTTCTCAATTTCCATGGAACGATATATCACAAAAACTAATAAATATTAGATTCTTCAGTCGACGAGTGCAAGTTATTAGTAGCCTTCCTTGTCCTTTAGCACTAGCTATTTAAAATGATCCATGATCTTATAAAGAAAAGCCTAACGAAATACATTTGATATAATCGTGGTAATCTTCTAAGGGTGTATGGGCAATCTATAAAAAAGTCGCAACAAATTTGAAAATTATTTCATCAAATTGCGCATTTTATGGACGACAAAAGTCTACTGCCAACTTCCCTTAACACAGCAGAAGAAATGCCATTTGTGTGTCTAAGCTATCTATTACAACATTTGCTTCTTACAGTCACTCAACATTTATGTTAACGGTTTCTCYCTTCATAACTTTACCTCAATTTGTYGAGTCTCGGTATATATAAKCTCTTTACTATCACMTTCTCAAGCCGAAATTKTTTAAAAAGTAATGCCGAATTGATYAATAGTGAAATGTTGCGAACAAGAACACAAATCGTTTCCACAGAGCATGATCAATAAGGTTCCTTTGTCTTTCCTTGTCGCCTCCGTGCTTCAAGTCTTTAAGTGTGAACTCAGGCTCACCAATCGGTCAAGTTACTTTTTTTTTTCTTCTAAATGCAATGGTCATGTGGGAAGCAAGCGTGACTCAAAGCTGTTTTCACTCGTATATTTAGCACACTCCAATGGCCTTAGCCCATTATAGGCYGGGACTATCCCCAATAATAAGTTGTAGCCTTTCTAATGGTGAGAACTGATTTTTAGTAGTTTACATCTTTGCATACAATACTACTTTCCGTGCGAGAGTATAGTTCTATCCTTAGAGCTCTAAAAACTACGGGACGATATCTTAAAGGBTTAGGACGGTCCAAGATTTAAAACACAGTTTTTTTTTCTATAAGGAAATTATTATTAAAGAAGTTATTGGTAGTACACGTCTTCGTCTTCTTGATTGACGGAGCATTTGGTATTGATCAACGTTAGCTTACACAGCGATATTCGTTTTGCGGGAATAACAAATTCAGACATAGACATAGACATAGGCGGCATAGAGGCAGCTCCATTTCGTGCTGTCAAATGCAGCTTTAAAATCAACAAAGAGCGACCATATTTTACTCATGTATGCTTCTTATCAGTTCTTAACCGCCGTATTTAAATAGCTCGGCCGGCAATCCATCGAC
Source organism: Bactrocera latifrons (assembly GCF_001853355.1). Classification (NCBI taxonomy): domain Eukaryota; kingdom Metazoa; phylum Arthropoda; class Insecta; order Diptera; family Tephritidae; genus Bactrocera; species Bactrocera latifrons. The sequence goes on along the minus strand of NW_017537623.1, from coordinate 1,059,969 downwards.
GATTTGACATGAGTTATTATCGTGTGTAATGACACATTCTTCGAAGAAAATGTTCAGTTCAGACTACTATAGCATATAGCTAACAAATGCTTACTAAACGCTGGAAGAGAGAAATCTGATGACGTTTTACTGACTTCCTGAATAAATTTGTATCACTGGCAGAACCGTTTTCGGACTCTGGTCTGATTTGTCATAATTTGTCCTCATAAATCAGTTATGMTCATCAAGTAGTTTCTTTTCATATATATAAAGTTAGAGTTAAGCTTTATAAGCCACGAAAAACGCCTCCAGTCTCCATATAATTATTCCGAAGATCTTAAGAGCGCAACCTCCTTTATGTATACCACCTTTTGTATAACAGTATACCACTCTTTATAATAGATTTGTGGGCTACGCTCTTAAGTCTTAGGACTGACTGGATTCACTGATTTCTTTGCAACAAACTCATGCGAATTATTATAAAAGCCATAAAAATCGTCTGTATAAACGGCATATAAGTATATATATATRTATGTATGTATGTATGTATGTGTTTAACATGCACCACAGTTTTATTCAGGCAATTGAACTCTCGGTTGCCATATGAATTCAATTGCTTCGTCATTTTCTTAAAAGTTGTGTGGCGCACCGCCTGCCCTCTCTCAGCGCAAATGCCGCAATAATTTCAATTTCCTGCCTGAATTCACACATATAACAATGTGGGTCACAATTGCGCGCCACCAACGCACGCACACACACATGCCACATAAACACACATACTCGTAGAAATATGTGTGAGTGTGTCCAATCAAGAGCACGAAATACAATACGACAAAAATGGSTAATTGCATTATTTCGACGTTAAATTCGTTGAATTATGAATGATATGTGACGCGAACGCCCCCGACGACAGTTGCCACACATATTTGTATGTATATATGTGCATAMATATATGGATGATGTGTGCCCAAGCGGTATTGAATGTATTGGGCGCTGTTGGCAATGCGCGACAGTTATCGTCATGACGGGGGGGCGTTCACCGCTGGTGAGCTTTGTAAAATGAAACCGCTGTTTCACAATCCGCATACCGCGACACGCACACACATACATACATACGCATTGCCTAAATGAAATAGAAGAAGCGGTAAAAACGAAGCAGAAACAAGTAAGGAAGGACTAAGTTCGGGTGTCACCGAACACTTTATACTCTCGCATGATAAAGT
>NW_017537623.1:986854-1057137 GCF_001853355.1 Bactrocera latifrons | reverse complement strand
AAAAAAAATATATATATTGCTTATAATATTACTGTATTTGAACGGCAATAAAATGTCAGTCAACAGCGATTTGGGCAAAGCGAACCCCACTTTCACACATCCGGAAAAGTCGGGCTATTGAAATATACTTGTACCTACATATGTATATTTACTCCCGTACACTGTGTACTATGATATTACAGTTGTATGGGAATGTAATGAAATGAGTTTACCGTTATTAGATGCATAAAATTCGACCAGTTCGATATTTAGTTGCGCACTTCGAGCTTATTTAAAAGCAGTGAATGTAGTTTAGCTGTTTCTAAAACATCATTGGAACATGATAATTCTTCTATTGTTTCTGAAATGGATCCGAAATTCTCAAAAGCTTGATCTAATATTAAATTTTAGACTAATTGGAGAATATTACTAGTCTACAATTCACAAGGCTTTAAATAATAGTATACATTACCTGGAAGTCTATTGTCAAAAGAAAGCAATCTTCACTTGTCAACTCAAACTTGACCTCTGACACTGTCGACTTCTTCAACAATAACCTGACGATCTGACGAAGACTGGACCAACATTACTTTCCAAAATCGTGGCAGCGCCGTATGAAATTCTCGAAAAATTAATGCAAGCTGCAGCAAAAAGAGCCAATTTTGCTGTGGTAGGCGCTTGATGGATTATCGAATAACCTTAAAAGGTCACATCTAGGGTATTGATGCTGACAAAAGGTTCGTGGTCGATTCGTGGTGAGCCGGTGGCCAGTTACCAAGCCAGGATTGACGATCAGAGAGCTTTGGCTATATTTTTTGGGGCAATTAACAGGAAATGTTGACTACTATGAGCTGCTCCGTTGCGCTCGAACTCATGAACCTGTACAATTGGACCACCTAAAGTAAGCAAACACCCATAGGCAGTCAGTTTTGGCCAACAAGAGAGGCAATGTGTCCATTAGGGCAACGACAATCCACAAGCATTGGACACCATGGACTCGTCAGGCGTCCTGGGAGCTTGGTTGGTGATTCATCAGAGCATCCACCATATAGTCCACACCAAGTGACTGCCACCTGTTCCTGCCTATGTCTCACGATTTTGCTGGTTGAACATTTTTCGCAAGAGAAGTTAGTGAAATCGATAGACACAGTAAGATAGAGATCTCTCTGTGAAATTATCTTCAAATAACACAAAATTTTGTTTATTTCACATAAATCAGAGCATTCTAACTATGCTAAATAAAACTTTAAAATTGATGTAAAAAAAAATATGTATTCACTACATTCGACCCAAAACTCTCCCCAAAATCCACTCAAACACATGAAAATTCAAGCTAAAAACGCAGATTAAATAAACAGTAGAAATACAGCATATACTTGCAAGAAAAATGTCCCCCAAACTTTGGATGATACTCTCACAGTTTCCTTTACAATACCTTAAATGGAAACACGATTTTCATCATTTTGTTTGGTTTATAAGGACGTTTAAAAGAGTAGTATCAATATGTATCTTCTTCCTTCTATTAGGTAGTTTCACTCGTAAGTATGTATGTTGTATGCACCGAAAGGCTGTACACCTTTTTTCTGCTARTCTCTACTGAACAAATTCGGAGGACATAAATTGAACCAATTATGTTATAAGCAACTTTCTGAAAACTGAGTTTGATAAAACGGCCTAACTATCAATAGCGTCATCAATCCGAATTGATTCATATAAAATAAGATAAGATAACCGAAAATATATTTATGCTTTGCTAGAGCTCCAGGTTATTCTAGCCAATTTCTACGTCTTATTTTATTATTTTAACTTCGGTGTTACCTAAGTAAACAGTTGATTTAGCATATAATTCTACCTACCTACGCATTTAGATATATACAGATATAGGTATACGTGCTGATACTGGAAAATTTCGGTTTCCCTTGCACTACTTTCCAATGATAGAAGTTGCTTTCCGTGTAGCTGAGCTTATTTACTCTACAAAAAAAAATTTTCATGGATTAATGCTCTACTCTAAAAATTCTAACCGAGCACTTTTGCTTCAACTTAATGATATCTTTAAATGATTAAACCACAGTYCAGACCCACAAGCATTTTTTACGATAGCAAAAAGTTGGTAGTAAATAAAGAATAGCTGAAGAAAAAAAAGGCCTTGTGGAACTCAATGTAAGACAAGTATTGGCTTTTACATCGTGTCTGTTATCAGAAGTGTATGTAAGAATAAATTGAGAAAACCAATAAAAGTAAAGAAACTGTAAAATGTTATTTGAAGATAATTCTTCTATAAGAATGAGCAATAACAAAAAGGAGATCACTTCATCAACGCCAGTCRTAATACCTTTCATTATATCCCGATAGTCGGAAAGAATTGTTCCACAGACGTTAACGGGTTGCTGTCGACAACCAGTCGTCCGTTCACATTTCTTAGTCCCAAATGATTAAAATTTTCAAAAATGTTTGTACTGATCCTTCCGATATTCCGACGATGCCAGTAAGAACTCTGACCTTTAGTCGTCCATTCTCATGCACCAATTCTTTTATTTTATTGACGTGGTGATCATCAAAACAAAAGCTTTAGTGGAAGTTCTTTGCTCAGTTCATTTCAAAAATCGCCGAATGCTCTTTATGTATATCAGAAAGACAAGCGTATACCAAACCAAAAAAGTTATTTTGATGTGATATTTGCCACAGATGTCAATGACAGTCATATCAACTTAATAAAAAAAAAATATTCAATTTAAAAGTCTTACTATTTTTTGCTCACATTATTGTRTATTCAACGCTGTCAAAAATCARTTATAAATTCATTAAATTTAAAGCGSCCAATATTTGCAGCCTAACCTAAAATGACTGCCTAAATCGCCGGCATAAATACATTGACAAACAAATAACTAGTCAAAATTTAAGTAAATCGCTATAATTTTATCGATTTATTAGATAGTAATTATTATTATTTCAATTCTAATGCGCCCATATTAATGAATATATTTGCAGTTTTTCACTGAAATGCCTTTATTTGTCKAACCGACTTAATTTAGTGCAAATTCTATTTTCGTAAAAAACCCACAACCGTGTTTGTTTAACGAATACAACAACACGAAAAATTTAAAACCTCTTTTTGTATTTAATTTATTTATTTGCGCGGCTATAATAATTCGCTTGTGTTAAAATGTATTGAAATTGAATAATAAAGGTAGGCTTATGGTCGGATCGAACAGAGCATTAATTGCATTCGTAAGTCGTAAGGATTTAAAGAATCGGAAATATACCGAACATGATGCACAAAAACATTGAACATTACTGTACGTTATCTCATTGACTATCTGAGTTACATATTTCATAGAAAACTTGACTGCCTAAAACCAATAAATCTCTCTTCGAGACCTAGCTGTCAGTAACAACATATTTGGCTTCCAAAAGGTACAGACTGATTTCATGCTCTTTYTAAGGAATTTATTACATAYCTGGATCATCATACAACAACTAMAAGCAGAAAGTATGTCCAAAATTARGCCTAATTGGGTCACAAGTCTTTTACGAGTTTTTAAGCTCCTTTGACAGCTTTGAAAGCTCAAAATTCTAAAAAATTCAATACAAACCATTTATTTTTATTTATGATTAAAGGGTTTTTGTTTACAGACTTTTAGTGAAGTTATCTCATAAAATTTACGAGASACGTTCATTAAACTAATTCTTTCTCATTCCCTTCTAGCTTACAGCTGTGGCAAATATTGTTAGAGGGCAGCCTCACCCGTTATAGTAGCTATAAGTCTGCAAATACTATACCCAGATCTATGTAATAAGTCTTTAGTTCTAACCTTATCCATTTAGACCGCATGTGCTTCGTTATCAGACTACTTAAAAGCTCTTCTGTAATTGTTGACTACGCAGAGGTGCATAAGGTCAGTAATGTCGGCTGGCTATCCGTGTATGCGCTTGATTACTGTATCTTCCTGCTCCATAGAGCACCACAGGCCTTCCCTAAACTAAATCAAATACCCCCGTTCAGAAAATATTTGCTGAGTTTTATAGACGGTTAGAGAGAGAGARAGAGAGATTTCTRGACATCCTCATCCAAAAGTAGCTATTGAAATCGAACCTTGTAATCCAATCGATTTCCTGATATTAGAGCGTTCCTTTAATGCCGGTCACCAAACCACTAAGTACCTCAGAATTTGCCTAATTACGGATTTAATGTATATTTGGTTCAAGACCCAGGTCCCTTAAGCATTAATACCCATATACGCTTTAGTGGTTCATTGTTCAATAACAACTTTTTGGGGGAGAGAGAAATGAACCGCCACTCAGTGCGGGTAGTTGAAACAGAGGTGTTTTAGTTTTATTCGTGAAAAGAATTAGTTCTGTTTTGCTAGGATTAACAACTAGTTCGTTACTCGCGGTGCATAGGTCTAACCGTCGAAAGGCTCTATCCATGATCTCACCATAAATCGGATAATATAATTATTTGAGTTACTTCATATCTCTCTCCCGATTTTTTACAATATTGTAGCAACCTTTAATTGCACATAACACTTTTACTCTTGCAAGCTATGAAGCGATAGTATAATAAGTGTTAAATGTGTCGATAGCTAATATGGAATCGAACTGGTTTTGGGTAACAAATTCGTATTGTTTTTATTAGTTATGCAAATTAAATGCTAATTAATCTATGCTCTATTGAAATATCGATGGAAATTTAGTTTAGTTTGAAATTTAAGTTGAAGGAGACATATATTATTTATGACTAATTAGTTGTTTAAGCTGATTTTGTAGAGCGAAATTCGAATTATAAATGCGGACTGGACTGTCGCTTTAATTTTAATATGAATATTTCAAATTTTTTATTTTAAACAAAGAAAAATATTTTGCAATTTAAATTAATTTCATATTTCAGAGTATTTAAAATTGAAACGAAACCAGGAAATCATAGAAGAGTTTCCATAGACTTTAAATTAACTTTCAAAAATTTTTTTTTTTAAATTTTCTTATATTTTTTCACCTCACTTGAATGAATATTACTCAAAACTCTTCTTGTAATAACGCTTCATGAATAAATTTTAGATCTGCTGACAGAATGCCCTTCATTTCTCTTTAAATGGCAAATATCTTTAGTATTTTATATAACTAACTGCAACGCTTCTTAAAAGTCCTAAACTTTTTTATATCACAATCTTAAATAGCGCTCAGARCATTGACATATTCATTGAACAATGCTAACTTCGGTTTGGAAAAGACCTTGACTTTCAATTAGATATCAATACAATGTATTTTTGCAGCGAATAGTGATCGAAAGATAAGCTGAAACTCGTAAATCATGCCCTAGTCGCTTGTAAATTAATAATAATAATAATTAAATATAGCAATAAGTAAATTAATTATCAGACCCGTTTCGGTGTTTAGTTATAGCGGTATCGCTGGAAACTGCGTAACCGATGACCTAGCATTCGCTCATATTCGAATAGGTGCGAGATGGAACCCCGTTATTATCTTCCCTTCTAACAGTGGGCCTATGAACCTCGCATGCGCTTAGCAGTCGTTCATGGAAAACAAGCCTACGCGCGACAGTGACATTATTTGGGCCTGGAGTAGAGCGTGGGCCGATCTACTAAAAATGTCCTTAGTGAAGTTCATCTTGTCTCAATTATAGCAGTTATAATTGTCACGGTCAAAATGAAATGAAAGTAGGTTAGGTGGAAACATCTTAACAGTGCATTCTCCACTGTCCTACTTTTGCCAGGGTAGGGATGAAAGAACTCGGTAGTCATACCATCGGCGAACTAGAAGAGATGGTCCAGATTGACATCGGCGGCCTGAACAAATTTTTCATCGCCTCAAATCGCTTCATCGATTTATCAGATCATYTTTATGATCAATTTTATATGAGTTATAGGTACCACAAAGGATTAGCTATCAGCTGACTAATAGGGCCGATCATTGCACGTTTAAAGGCAAACTATTTCTGGCCGTTACATAGTCTGATATCTAATTATGCGTGAGCTATAAATAAAAGGTCTTTCTCTGCTTTCAAAGATGGCGTGTTCCCCATCCGGACAACATGACCTAGCGCAGCCGCTACACTTGATTCGCTGAACAATGTCAATGTCGCCGTATATCTCGTATCATCGTTCCATCGACTGCGATACTTGCCGTTGCCAATGCGCAAATGACCATACATCTTTCGCACAACTTTTCTCTCGAACTATCCTAAGACCAACTCATCAGATGATGTCATTATCTATGATTCCGCACAATATAGCAGGACAGAAATGATGAGGGATTTATAGAGCTTGATCTTTCTCTCAGGTTTATTTCAGCAAAAGCCAGCGTTGGCTTGGGCGAATGCGTCAGGAGCGCGGATAAAGGAAGTAATTTGGTTTTCTTAATTTAGAAAAACAGATCATATACTCACAATCTATTTAAGGACAGCTGGAAAATATATCCAGATATGTAAATTCTGACCTGGACTCGCGACATTTCCTATCTTAATTTTGTTGAGCAACAATAATTAAGCAAGCATTCAAACTTGCTCTCAGTAGACTGATGTTTAGTTATGCAATTTAGAAAAATWATATTTTTGAGACCTGATTTTTTCTAAACATTGCCATCAATATTTTTGTATCATATCCATACTGGATAGCTGGATCATTCAAAATTCAAGGGTTCAGAGTTAGGAAGCTATACAGCCATCTCTTTATACTATCTAAGGTAGTTTCTTATGCTAAATTTCATCAAAAAGGGAGAGATTAAAAAGTTGGATATATGAAGAGAATGAAGAGCGARAGAGACAGTCTTAAGAAGCAGGGCAACAGCTAAAGGAAAATCAAAAGCTTTCAAGATCAAGGTCGTACAGGCTTCTCTTAACCATAAAGAGCGTGATATGTTTAGCTCGCCGTTTTTGAAAAATTGCGGTCACATTTTATTCCAAAATATATCACAAAAGTGCTGAAGTTTTCATTAATTTTAAAGCAAAATGTAATTTTTCGTAAAATGCAACCATCTAATTTACATATTTCCCACACAACTAATGCTACTACATAATATATTTTCATTACCTTATACAAAACGGCAATTTGCGTTTGTGGTAAATGCACAAAGCGCTCCATAATGCTGGTGCAAATTGTGTTGTGTGGGAGTTCATTTGGTTCGATGAGGTCGCCTTGGTCACACATATTCCATTTCATGCCGCACTAATTATAATTCCAATTTATTTAGTATATTGTATGCAATACTTATTTGCTTTCGTTTGTAACCTAATACCCGCCAGCAAATGTGGATATTTTTCGTTATTGCGGCAGTTTGCACAAAATAAACAAAATATTAATTTCATTAGGTTCGACGCAGTCAGTGTGTAAAGAAAATATTTAGTKCACTCGTTATGTTTTACTTTGCAGAAATATAATATTTAATTGCATATATATTTATTATGTGCATATATAAAATATCTGACAGGAAGCGCACCATGAAGGAATACTTATGAAGCTAGTCCGTCAGTTTTTGATAATCCATTTATTCTCAAGAAGCTCTTCATTTATCGCAAGCTCCCATAGCACATAGCTGTCATACAAAYTGAACGAWTCGAATCAACTTCTTCTTCTCCTTACATCGATAAAGCTTAGCGGGGACTATACGTACAAATATTAGCTATTTATGCATGGAAGGAAAATATCGAGTGATAATCCCCCAGTAGTTCCCTACTTTTTTGAAGAAAAAAACAAAAAAAACAGAAACTTCATTTTTAATGAGGAATGTCTATTATCATTCCAAAAGATATTCTTTGATATATATATATTTTTTTTTTTGAAGATTATCTCTTTCAAATATTGGCCGCAGCGACATCTCAAGTGGTCCTTCCGTTCAGTCAAGTTTTTGATGATTCATTGGAACATTTCGATTGTAATTGGCGAATGACACGCGAAATGTTTTGCTCCAAGGCCTGAATCGAAGCGAGAATCTCSGTATAACCTTTAGACGTTACATAGCCCCACAAAAAAAAGTCTAATGGTGTAATATCACACGATTTTGGTGGCCAATCGACTGGTGTTATCTCAATAATCTATTGATTGATACGATATGTGGGAAGTGGCGCCGTCTTGTTGAACTCAAATGCCCCCAAGATCATGATTTCAGGCATTAAATAGTCGATTAAAATCTTTCTGAGAACTGAAAATATCCGACCACAGSATCCGACGCATATTRAAAAATGAGCTCAAGCTCAAGATTCACAAGTTCCAAAAGGCCCATGATCTCACACCGAAGCAGCAACAAGTAAGACTTGAGAGAGCGAAGCAGTTTCCAAGTTGCCAAGATGACAGGAGATATTTCCTTYTGCCCTCGTTCGCTACCAAAGCTTTTTGCTTTGCTTCTCTGTCAAAAATGAAAACAGAAATAACGGCGCGATTGTTATGGTAAATGACATAGATGTCAACGACAAACGCCGTGTGGAGTTATACAAATTAACAAAATGATCAAGGTGACGAGGCGAGTTGATTTCTGTACAACTTTCAGTCCATTCAAGCAAAAACATTTGGTGAAAATTTATATAAATTGATGAGTCATGGACATGTGTTCTTTGGTATTCCGTGGTTGATGATATTTAAATTGGGTGTTATCGGACCACTAGCTCATAAAGTTATAGATGAGCATAGTACCCGAGTTAACATTTCATTGGGAGCGCATAACTCTGGCGAGGGATAGTTCGTTTTCTCACTTTAGTTCGCCTTCAAACGGATATGCTTTGGCTACCGGGAGGATACTAAGTYTAAGACCGGATATCGTGAGCTGATTGTTCTATATGTTAAAGAATCGCTTCTGGCCACTCCCAACTGAATGAGGCTCAGAGCACTTTCCTCATTTAAGTGAACTTCTGCAAATGTCTCCATCCTCCAAGTATGCTCACAGTAAAGTATTTACATTTTGCTAAAATTCTTTCATCCTAAAAGTAATAATGAAATAAAATTCCAGCATAATTAGCAAAAAGTATTCCTTTCTTATGTAATTTAAGCAAATAAATCATTGCAAATATTTGCRTTTATTCCATATTTATTTTGTATCAATTATTAACACCTACTAATCTGTGGTTTCTATACAACTTTTGTCTTCTTACAGTGTCCGTACRTAAGCAGACGTCGTGCAAATATAACGGTATTAACGATAAACCGAAATAAGCGCCAAGCAACCGAAGAGTTTACACCCGAGATTAAATTGAATTAGGAAACACCCTTGAAACCGACAATTTACTGCAATCTGGCAGCGCCTATGCACACAAGCACATGTCGAAATATCAACAAATGGAGGTGATATTTTCGAAAGCATTAAATTAGCAGACATTCGTAAATAAATTAAACATGAAACACTTTAAAAATTAATAAATTCCCGACAAGTGCTAAGCCAAAATTCATAAAATGAACGACAAACTACAACAAAAATGCGTTCTAAATGCAATAGTAGCAACAACAGCACAACATTGTGGCGCAGCAGGACGCGTGTGTTAATAATTTAAACACAGTTTCCTGTTAATTTCGAAATGCCTCTAATTTGAATTGATAATTCAGATAGCGGCGGAACAGCAACGAGCGGCTAAACACACAAATACAATAACGGTAAACAGCACACAAGCGCTCACACAACCGCCAGTCGGCAAACACACAGTATCCAAACCGAAACACACACACACACACACACACACATTTAAATTTGAAAAATAAAAATTTTCGATTTCGTAATGGACAAACGTGCTAAAAGCAAGTGGTCAAGCGTGGAAATTTGATGTGATTACCGCGTCTGAATGCGAATGCAAACGCAATAAATGCAAAAACAAATAAATTGACAAATTGCAACAACAAATGCAACATGAATGTAACCACAAAGTGGTCGGCATAGCGCATTTTCAACTAAAAGCCATAATTATATATTAATAATAATAATAACAGCGACAACAGCTGCAACTAATGCCAGCTTAGTTTGACAACTATACACACACACGCATACATAAACACATATATGTATATACATACATAAATATATAATATAAAATATTTAAAGCCATTTTAAGCTCGGACATAAAAATCGAACGCATCAAAATGTCAGCAAAACCGACACTATGGGAACGCTGGCTGTACAAATCAAGGTGAGTGCGTACAAATACACAAACAAGTAAGTATAGTTTGTCAAAAAAGTCTTGCGGTATTTTCGCTAGCTGAGAGCGCGTAGTTCTAGTTTTATTCGTCGCATCGGATCATGCTATACCTTATTGGAAAGCTCATTTCACGCGCTAATGAATAATTGAATGATTGTCGTTTCTTTTGAGTCGTTCGTGAGTTATAGCGTCGCAAACATGGAGCAAAATAAAGAGAAAATACGGCATATTTTACAGTACTACTACGATAGAGGCAAAAATGCATCTCAAGCCGCCAATAAAATTTTTGCAGTTTATGGACCCGATACAGTTCCATTTTCACCGCACAACGATTGCTTCAACGTTTTCGTTCTGTTGTGTAGAGGTGGTCGAAGATGCGCCACGCTCCGGAAGGCCTGTCGTTGAAAATTGCGATAAAATCGCTGAATTGGTCGAAAGAGGCCGGCATAATAGCAGCCGTAGCATCGGTCAAGAGCTGGGCATGAGTCATCAAACCGTTATAAAATAAAAATAAAAAAAAATTAAAAATACCGCAGGACTTTTTTGACAAACTATTATATACATATATACATACAACAAGAAAAATATATACACTTAGTAGTACTACTCTTTACAGCTGAATTTTTCATAGCATAAACAAACATAAATAAAAAAAGAGATTTTTCTTGATTTTCATAGTACAGTTTTTATGGCAGCTATATGCTATAGTCATCCGATATAAAACAAAATTACAGATATTATAGCATTACTTTGGTTAATAACTCATGGCGAATTTTGTAAAGGTAGCTTCTCTCCTTACAAAAACAAGAYTTYAATCATTCATTTAGTATGGCAAYTATAAGCTATAGTTATTCGAACTGAAAAAAAAATTTCGTAGATTGTAGCGTTGGCTTTTATAATGATACATACCAAATTTTGTGGAGAAATCTTGATAAATAAAACATATTTGCATACAAGAATTTGATTTTAATCGGCCAGTTTGTATGGTAGCTATATGCTATAGTGTTCCGATCTAAACAATTTCTTCCGAAATTAAACCGTTGCTTGAGATAATTATATGTGYTTAATTTCGTGACAATGCTTTGACAAATAAAAAAGTTTTCTCTACAAGCACATGGTTTTGATCGTTCAGTTTGTATGGCCGCTATAAGCTATAGTAAACCGAACTGTACAATTTCTTCGCAGAATGTATCGTTATTTAAGAAAATAATCTGTGCTTAATTTTGCGTGGATATCCCGACAAATAAAAAAGTTTTCCTTACAAGTACATGATTTTGACCATTTCTTTCGTATGGCAGCAATAAGCTATAATGGTCCGATATAGATAATATTTCGTGAAATAAGCAGTTTCTTGGAGAGAAAAGCACATATACAAAATTTAAGGCCGATAACTCAAAAACTGATGGAAATATAGACCGACTTACGATGGAAGCAACAGGCAGACATGGCTAAACGCAGTCAGTTCGTCACGCTGATCATTTACATGTATTCTTTCTAGAGCCTACTAAGTTTCTTTCTGGCTATTACAAACTGCRTGGCAAATTTAGTATACCCTACTCAACTGATAAAAATATAAACWATCCCAGCTAAGCAAGTACACACAAATATTTACAGCTAAAATGTGTGCAAATGTGTGCGTGCAAATGCGCTTTTTCCATATCCAATTAAATTAGTGGGGCTTTAGCAAAGCTTTAAAGCTAACATAATAATGCATACAAATAAACACACATATACACAACCATGCACGCATAAAAATTAATGTCTATTATACCAAATAGCTTATGTGCGCGTATATATATATATGTATATATATATATATATATATGTGTGTGTGTGTGTTTGAATATGCCAGCGCATAAAAAGTGGTAAAATTGTAATTGAATTAAAATTGCATTTATTGCAAAGGAAACTTTTGCAAATGCACACAAATTTAATATTTATTTTAAAACCAGACAAATTGCAATTCAAGTAAATTATTTCCATAACTTTTAGCTAAACAAAATAGGCAACAAAGTTCGTAATAACTAAAGCGAAGTGATTAAAATTTTTACGTACATATATATATATAAGACAAGAATATACAGAATATACAGAAAATTGTATTAAAATAACGTAATCTGTGGATTAAAAGGTCTCGCTGTCTGTATAGTGACAAATTTAATAAGACTTGCTTTTAATAACGGTACTACTGGCATAAATATTCCTGGAATTTCAATTACTAACACTTTCGTGTATTAAAGAATGCTAATTAWTAGTAAAATAAAATTAAAACTTTTTTATTTTCATATGAAAGTATGAAATTTTCGAAGTACGTCACCAAGATTCATTCAAAAATGCAGTTGGTTTTTAAATATTACTAGAAATCGCTTTCTATGCTAAAAATCTGTTAAGCTGTCGGCGTTATACGAAACAAATCGAATAAACAACTGGTATAAATGTAGTATACTAACATAGTAAAGTACATAGTAAAAGCTTACTTACCTTATCTTATTATAAGTCGTACTAGTTAAAAATTTATCATTATGAGCTACTTTTCCAGCCTAAATATTGACGTCGAAGAAACAGCGSAAGCGAATCGAACAAACAACTGGTATAATGAAATAGACTAACATACGAAAGTATGTGCGAATATAACAGTTAACCACACTAGCTTAACTACTTTCCTTGCCCAAACATACACAACAAAGTAACAGAGAAAGCGAAACGAACATGCAACTGGTATAAGCATTGAGTTGAAGTGTATAACTCATTTGTTCATTCACACGTCACTTTTCTCAAAAGAGTACTTATATAGCGCGTAAAGCAGTAGTTTTTATTCCACTAAGCTTACGCTCAGTTTGTATTGCTGCTATATGCTGTAATGATCCGAACTGAGTAATTTCTTCGGAGAATATGCTGTTGCCTTGGAGAATAATTCGTATCAAATTTATTTTCCCTTCTTGTAAAAAATGATTCTACTCTGGGGTTTATGTTATAGTATTATTGCATGAGCCCAGTTGAAAGGGTACATTTATAACGTCTGAAGATTTTTGGATTGCTTACAGACATTATTATAGATAGGGTCTTAAATTCAGTTTAATTAAAAGTGATTAGTGATTATCATTCATAAAATATAATTGGTTTCTCAGTATTTAAGTTCTTTGTAACTTAATTGATTGAGTCAGGCAGTGATCTTTATCATCTTACCTCATTAAGATATGTGGGTTGGGCGGAGTCGCTAGAGAACAGATGCAGTGAACTTCTCCACATATGGATCAAAGCTCAAGAAGAATGCAGTCTTTTGTCCAGAGGTCTCAATCAACTTTCAATCTTTCAAACAGAAGTGGCAGCCATTACTTCTACAATGTGAGGCTTCTTTCGGCAAGGTATGCATCCACTTCGATAGCAGAGCTCGTTGATTGTGAGCTCAGAGCTGGTCAAGGATTGTAGCATTAAGCTGCTTCCATATTTGTCTGCATGCCTGGCCTCAGCGACATCTTTGGCAACTACAAATCCGATGAGCTTGTATGAAAGGGCATCCTTACCCAAATCCCATCAATATGGGAACGAATAGGGGTTCACCAGTCTTCGTACTTTCTGGCACTGGATTTCTAAGCTAGGCGCGAGATCAGCAAGCGTGCAACAGCATGCAGCACTTGTTTGGTTACTAAAGCCTTCTGGCAAAGAGCGGACCGTAAAATGTCAATGGAACTATTTGATCTTAGATAGGTTCACATGACCGCTATGATAGGTGTCCTAACTGGATAGTGTACCATTGGCACTCGAGCGGTTAAACTTAAGATTTTGGAGGTCGTAACTTGTTGACGCTGAATGGAAGAAATAAGGTGAAAACATCTGCGCACTTTCTTCTCTACTGTTCAGCTTTCGCCAGACTAAAGTTGACGGATCTCGCTTGCCTTACTTTCGATGAACCCGGCTTGGACCAGGTATAAACCGGGCGTTTTATAGATATATTACAGTACTTATCTATGAGTTCTAGACACCACAACGAACAGTCATTTTTAGAACATCTGCGGCTCTATTACTACTAAGACGTCCCACCAAAGATAGTGGAGTCATAATAATATAGAGAAGTGTTATTTTAAAAAAATTGTACAAGTTTCTTCTTGGTTTTTGAAGTAGTTTGAGTATAATACAGGATCTCAAAAATTCTTAATGGATTCCTTTACAACAACTTTTCATTACGAAAATACAAAATTTTCAGAAGGTAGCAAGCTACAAAAATATAACTATAATTTTGAATTTTGACTTGACCTGGCGTTAAAATCGCGACATATGGAGGCACCAAGCGCAGTCCAATATTTTTAAGAATTTTTGTATTTGAGTTGCCGCCATGTCGTATTTTTTTATATATTTTACAACGGTATATACATATGTATATAACAATAAATAATTACAATTTCACTAGCACAACAGTCAAGGCCTTCTTCGCCCCCCGTTAACACAAAAATTCACATTTTTTTGACAAAGCGACATTTCGGGCACGCTGTTGCTGCCACGGCGCTTGCCGTTGTTGTTTTTGACGTYGAAACTTTTTCAATAATGGCGTAAAAAATGAGAATTCCCAACGCCTTGAGGCTGTGTAAACATYCTAAAAACGCAACTAAACAAAGAAGAGTAATAAAGCAACAAAAAATTGCACACAATTTGCTGAACTGTTCATGTACTGTTAATGTTTTATTCAACAGTAAAGCCCGAAGTTTTTCGCGCGTTGCCACAGAAGTGAGCGGCGACCTTATTTGACATGTATATGTATATGTATATCTAAATTTGTGCTATTTCTCTGGCATTTCGAGTAGTCCAGAAGAGAGAGACATCAATTTTTTAATAGAAAAGCGAAATTTTTCTTCTATGTCGTTGGTGCCATAATTTGTTAATTCGAGGCACGCACTGCTGTCGACGCACCGAAAAATAGAAACAARAAATGCAGCGCCACCGCACCGCAATGTCTTGACTATAAATATCCGATGAAAAGTGTGCGATAAACCCACAGCAGAGCAACGCAAGATGATGACCCGCTCAGCTGCAGGCGCACAGGTCTCTGATAAAAACTAGATATGGCGTCGGCTGTGGGCGGYAAATGCGTCAACGGCAGCGGTCAGTTGTGCCAAGAGATTAAAAATTCCTGAAATGTCCGTGGCGAAATAATTACGCGTCGTCGCCATTTTGTACTTCACGTATTTTCTGCATTTTTCTACATTTTCATCATTTTTATTGCTTCGTTTTTCCGAAAGTACTCTTGCTGAAAATGAATTGATGCGCGTAAAAAGCAACCCTGTAGGAAATTTTGAAAGCGCATCACTTTTCGAAAGTGGATACGTCACAGTGGAGAATGGTTACGCAACGTGGAGGCTAGAAAATACTGAGAGTTGTCGTTGAGGGAAACAGTTGTGAAGACTAACAAGTACGTCAAAAGCCATGGGTCACGTCCAACTGCTGCTAAATTCAACGAGTTTTAGTAAGTCTGTTCTTGACTTTTCTCGGACTTGCTGTCTTGCTGGTAGAGCCTAGGCATTAGATGTTAGGCAAATATGTTTAAAATAATGTGATAAGCATTAACGAACACACGAAGTCTCAAGTGYCTCGATAAGTTCATATACAGGGTTTCCCAAATCAATTTAACGTACGAGCAGGCTGCTCACGGTCAAGCGAATATCTCAAGTTTGCTTTTAAGCTCAAAAGGCTTCTTCGATTTATGAAGATCTGGGGATCCTTTTTTAGGAATTTATGGCTAACGTAACGAACTAATATCTATCCAAGTAAGATCCAACGATTTTGGGTCGACCCTACGACCTAACTTAACCTAGTGTCTCATGACTTTCTCTAACTCGATTTCAATCAAATATTCTCGAGAAACTCAGTAAATTAAAAGATGGTTAGTCATAGTTTACTACACTCCGTATTAAGATATTAAGTTTTATTTGTACCACCGTGGCCATCGGACCAAAGGAGCGAATTGTCCGATAAGTTAACTTGACCGGGCTTGCAAAGAGATGGTCTGTGATATACACGAACTGGATGTCGATASGTTATACTATATAAGGTGAAATATGCCTCAAAACGGAGTGGCTTTGAGCTCAGAAGACAAGTAAAGAAGAATATTGACTCAGTACAGTTAAGCAGTCCTTTGAAATCCCCAAAAAGAAGAATGCGAAAACCACTCTACATTACTACATTATGAACTCGTATACAAAAGTAACCAAAGATTCTGGCAACGTGAGCAAAATACATTTATCTATGAACTCTGAGAACATAATTGATAAAGTTTTACAAAACACCAAAGACGAAAGCGGAATATTTTTCTAAAAAGTTTAGAATTACTCAAACAGTATCCGGTAATACTTGCACTTGCGAGAGACTGTATAAAATCCATAAAAGTTTAARACTCAAGATGTATCTGAGACCGCAGGAGCTCCAGAGGTCGAAGGCAGAATTTAAATGTAATTTCTTCAATTTTGTACCACCGCTCACATTTCCAATATAAGTGAACGTCATTGGAACTTAACAAGGCTGTTGGAGTTTCGGACCCTCTCTTTTTCGGATAAATCACGAAGTATACAAAATTTTAAGAAGATTTCCACATCACATTAGATTCAACAAAAAAAAAAAAAATTATCAACTTCTGTGAGACACCCTGTAGGGGAGAGCAAACCTAGTACGGCACATCGCTACATGCAGCGTGGATGCAGCAAAAACATTTTACGACATGTACATGACCCGCATAACTAATCCCATCAATGATGCGGCGAACGACACACCATTACACATACACACACATTCACAAAGCCTCTAACGTGACCAACTATCCGGACAGCGTATTTCAAAAGAGGCAAAGTAGAAAAGTCAAACACCATAGCCGCGCTGTGTTGAATGCGGCGATTTGAAAGCGATTTAACTGCGATAATAAAACAGTGTACGTACAGCGGCGCGGCGGACGCACGGCACTACCTACGACGGACATTCGATTTGTAGTCGAGCTGCAAAGCAAGGCAAGAGCCGGGGTCGCGTCGCTCAGCTCGAATGAATGAAATAAGCGTCGGGCAATGCCAAACGGCACATGCAGATGAATGCCAATTCTTCGCAGTTTGGCCTATGCACATATCTTACTCCTGCCACGGCTGCCTGTCTCTTGCCTACCAAGGATTCTACGACGTTTTCAAGCTGCATTTGCGTTGATGGCTTTGGCTCAGCTGTGCAGCTCGAGCATATTTGCGTGGCACAAGTATTTGCCTGCGCCGAGGAAACGGGCACACAGCGACACTACACCTTAGTAGCTGCAACGAAAATGGGAAATTGCATGCCTCAATGGGTGTGTGTGTGCGTGTGCTTTGCAGCAGGTCAGTGGGCAGRCGGACAAGTGCGCTAGTGTGTGAAAAACGGGCATTTTCGCCAAAGACCATTTATAAAATAGACACTCAGATTTTTCGGAATGCACGTAAAAGCCAACAAGTGAACGTTGGCGATTACACTGTCATGTTGCTACACACGACTGCGGACAATTCGACACATGCACATGACGCAGTGTGAGTTTTAGGAATTTATTCCGAAACCCTTGAATAGTTGAAAACTCGAAGTGAGTGGCGTGCCAAATTTGTAATATAATTCCATGCAAATAATGTAGAATCTAAAAGGTTTGGAATACAAAGCATCCCGAAAGATTACATTCACTGCGGGTTTTCTGGCCGATTCAGAAAAARTTGAAGGCTTCGGACGCCCACTAATGATTTACTAAACAGCCTACAATATTGATCTTACTATTTGCCAAATAAATTTCGTAGTGGAATTCTAAGCGTATCGTTTCTTTACATAATTAACTGGCGACTTATCCAGCTCTTAATTAGAGTCTAGAGCATTTTGCAGACTAATATCTACTGTTAAAGGATCAATATATAGCGAACATAGAATCAAATGTTATCACTTCAAATGTTATAGATTCTAAATCAATCGCTTTGTTAGAACCAGTTCGGCCGAGAGAAAAGCCGGGCCCTGGGGTAAAAAGGTGAGGTTCCGCTCTCTCCAGGAATATTTTGCAATTCTTGATCGACTTTATTAACTATTTTTTCCTAGTACGTTTTGTAATCTGTTGACTTTTTTGATTAAGTTKTTGAACATGAAGTTTTAATCCTCTAATATTCAATTATTTGGAACTTACGAGTGAATTTATCGAGCTTTGACGGCAACGAATCCGTCGAGATAGTCTGAAAATCCAGCTTTCAGATTAATTCTACTTCTAGGCACAGTGTATTCAGTCTGGAAATCCTGGCCTGTGTCAGCATGATCGATAAACATGTATGATCCTTAACAAAGTTCTAAACGAACACTCACCACTTGAAATAGAAACGATTAAAAGCAAAATATTCTCAAAGCGATCCAAATATTTAGGAGCATCTTTCTAATTTTCGAGCATTGATGGCATWCAATAAGTAGTATGGTGTAAGATGGGTTTCAAAATTTTCAAAATATATGTCTGAGTTGAATAGCTTCATTGAACAAATTACGGCCAAAGAAATGAGAATGATTTCATCTAAAATCAATTTATTCTTTACTGCAATTTTCGTCAACTTCTTCATTCAGGTTAGCMGAATTCACTTGCTCGGAACTGAATYTCTGGTGATGCTTTAAGCGCCAGTTTTGTACTATAACCAGTTTTAAGATTTSCAAAAACTGCAGTATCTTCCAAGCGGAAGCCCTTGCGATTAGGAAAGCAGTTCAAATAACTATCAATGCAGATCTTAAAGCAGATCAATGTTTAATTACGTTGATAATCAAGCGGCAAATAAAACAATAATCTTACAACCCATTTCGTCAGAGAATATCCTTTGAAGCAAGGAGGCAGTAGCTATAGTCGCTACCGGGAAACAGAGGCACATGAACTGGACTCCAAGCCACAAATGAGTACCGAAAAACGAAATAGGTAATGTGTGTGCTGAAAATGCCATCCGTCTAGCTACCGAACGAGTACAAGAAATACGGAAACCACTAAAAACGAAATGAACCGAAATTTCCGAAAGTACTGATAGACGGATAAGAGCGAGATGAAACGCTTTTAAGAGCAAGCAGAATAGCCAAGATCATGTGCAAGAGCTCCGAAGAAAAACACATACCGTTTTTACTATCACAGTCTGGAAAGGACTGCTGAATAATTGCTGGCTTAGTGAGAGGTCACAGCCTACTGCCATCACATGCACGTTGCATGGTTCAACATCTGCAATATATAATATCTACTCGTAAGAGCTTCGAGGTTCAAGGTACTGGTTAAAGTATCAGAATTATATATCAAGTTTCTCTCCAAAAAGCCTTGACATTCTGTGTGATTAATAATTCAGCCCAAATAAACAGCACCTCCATCTAGCATTACTAAAGACCAGTGGCAGCCAAGGTGTATTTTTCTTTGGTTTTGAGGGTTTGAGGGTGGAAAGTACCTTTCGCATCGTCACAGCCGTCGGTATGTGTCACTTTTTATCGCGTATCAAAACTGTTTCACTATCCACCATGGCGCTGAATAAATTGTCCGCGTTAATTGCACAAACCAGGTCTTCTACGGCGGTGTGTGCTCATTGCAATCTTCAAAGAATGTGTTTTCAGCTCTATCGAGGCGTTGTATAGGAATGCCGGGTCTTCGACTTTTCCCATCCTGTGAAGATACTTTTTGAAGTATCCGTAGCTGGGTTGTGTAAAAGTCGACTTCTTTACGGCTTTTCAATGMGTGCCCTATGTTGGCCATTRGTCTGCTAAGTTGGGGTGATTTTCGCTGCCTTACCTGCGGCRTGCTGTATTTATACCCCGAACGTTAACCTGGGGTCCAGTCTTACGCCTACATAGTTYACTACTTTTTCCGTATTAAGTACATCCATAATCGTTTGCATACTTTTTTCGAGGGGTATGTGCTTATTTATTAGCAGTAATAGCTAAGTTTTTTAAGTACTGAGCTAGAAGTTGTGTGAGTCGAGCYATACTTGCCTWCTTATCATGACCTTATTAAGCTTTTTTTGCACTTCTTCTTTGTCTCGTGTTCTAATTACTGCTGCAATGTCGTCCGCATAGACAATTAAGTATGATTCGTCTGGCATTTCGAGTTTTAGTATAGCGTCGTAGCTGATGTTCCACAAGTCTGGGCCTAGAATGTATCCTTGTGCTGTTCCCGACATGATCGCTATCTGTYGTGATCCCTCTTTCGTTTGGTACAKRAGTTTTCTGTTACTAAAGTAGYTCCGCWCCACGGCTTTGAGGTAGTCTGGGATTTCAAAGCTTTTTTCGAGTGCATCGCTCATATCCACCCATCTAGCGCTGTTGAAAGYRTTTCGGACATYTAAAGTCGCCGGCAACACTATTCTTTTGTAGTTATGTCATTCACGCTGTGTGGCTTCGACACTTTCAATGAGTAACTAAAATATTTTTTCTTGCCTAAAATGTATTAATTGCCAAAAATTCTGTTTTATCAYAGTTTTACAGCGAGAATTCGTTTATTTGAGCAAAGGTAGCAATATCTAAATATTCATTTCCCKCCAGATGGCGCTGTATGCTTTACAGATGTTATTTGGGTGACTCGTTATACAAAACTGATATTCGTTTGTGTTTGTAATTTTATTAAGAGTGTTTTAATTATCAACAACTTCTACCCATGTCGGACTAATTGTCGVTTCTTAAAGCAAGGTCCTTTGCGTGAATTCGCTATTTGAATTAATGTTACATAAATTCGACTACTTTTCGAGTTTTCTTTATCTTTTTCAGATATTACGTGCATGCCACGCTWAAAAATAGTTTTTCTAGTTTGTAATAAATTATGGTATAACTGTCTAAGACATTAAATATTAACACTCAAAAACTCGCACACTCTCACACATTTTATAGCAACACAACATTTCATAAGAGACTGTATTATTGGCCAAGTGTTAATAAACTAAAATCAATATGATATCCTACAAATTCAATAAAGCCCGACATTGTTAAACGAAGGGGCGTATGCGAAGAAACTTGTTGATGCATACTTGACGGCATAAATGGTAACACTGTGTGTGTCAAAGCAGTGGGTGATAGTGCGTACTATACACATACATATATAGAAGAGAAATATATAGGAAGCAAACTACAGCGAAGAGGACAAACTGGGAATTGACCAGACAGCCAAGCTACCCCCGTCAGCTAATACCCACTTGCGTATAAGGGGCAGTAAAAAGTGCTAACTTATTAAAATTTCAAATCACTGCTTTTACGATTTTGAATTATTCATTGACATTTGTGGCTGAAACTTTTATCTATATACACAAAGTGTRCTTACTATTTATGTATTTCCGCACTTGCCACGCGCTAAGTGTATATTTAACGACTGCCTACAGACAAGTAATACTGTAGACATATATACACATATACAGTTATAAATATATATCGCCTACAAAGTTACCGGCTATCAGCTAAATCCGATTCACTTGCCCTGCCGGCTGTGGTGAAAGCACACTTCCTGCCACAAAAATAGCGGAAGCCACAATGTAAAATGAAATAACGGCTGCGGGCGTGAGATAAAGAGGCATACGCAGCAAGCAATACAAAATGTATAACAGACTTGGAAATTATGTATTTTGCATTGTTGTTGTTGTTGTTACCTTCCATTAGACGATGTTTAGTTGATTGTTAGTGTTAGAGCATTGTTGTTGTAATTTTTCTCAAAAGATTGACATTTGCTGTTGTAAATTTAGCGTAAAAAGTTGTTGTAAGTTTTCTTTAGAAGATATCCATTGATTGTTGTTGTTGTAGGGTTTCTTTACAGAGTATCTAGTTTATTGTTGTTGTTGTAATTTGCTTGAAAGTAGTATCTGGTTGATTGTTGTTGTAATGTTGGTTGTTCTTGTAATATCTCTCTAAAYATTGGGGAATTGTTGTTGTAAATTWTTTCAAAAGATGGAAACTTGCTTTTGTTGTGAATTTAGTGGAAACTGATGTTGTTGTTTTTCTTTATAACATAGCCATTTGTTGTTGTTGCTGTAAGAAAAAAAAGTTGTGTTTTTTGTTGTTTTATTTTTTCTAAAACAAATTGTTTTACTGTTGTTGGAATTGGCATATTCATTGTTGTTGTAAATTTAAAAAAAGAGTAGTGCATTGTTGCTGTTTTAATTTGTTTAAAGACAAATAATATATTGACTTGTTGTTGTAATTTTGGTAAAGAAAATTTAATGTTGATGCTGTTGCGGCTATTTCTTAAAAAACTGTTTTGTTGTTGTTGCATTTTTATATATACATATGTATATATATATATAAATTCTTTTTTTTGGAAGAAATGGGTCTTGTTGTAATTTATTTTAAGAAAAAACTGCTTTCGTGTTGTTTTAATTTTGCTGAACAAAATATAATTTTGTTGTTGTTATATTTTTTGTATTTTTTAAGTAAGTATATAGCTTGTTGTTGTAATTATTGTTAAAAAAAATATTATAATGTTCTCGTTGTTTTTCTTAAAAACTGTTTTTATTTTGTT
This sequence comes from Bactrocera latifrons, assembly GCF_001853355.1. Lineage (NCBI taxonomy): Eukaryota > Metazoa > Arthropoda > Insecta > Diptera > Tephritidae > Bactrocera > Bactrocera latifrons. The sequence continues at coordinate 1,034,560 of NW_017537623.1, read as the reverse complement.
GTTGTAATCTTTTTGAAGATGTCTTTTGTTGTTGTAGCATTTTTATTTTTATTTTTATTTTTTTTTGAAGAAAAAGTTTTTGTTATTGCTTGTTGTTGTAGTTATTGTTGTTGTAGTTATTGTTAAAAACAATATGAAAATATTAATTTGTTGTTGTTGTATTTTTTAATTAAGTATATAGCTTGTTGTTGTAGTTATTGTTAAAAAAAATATTATAATGTTCTCGTTGTTTTTCTTAAAAAACTATTTTTATTTTGTTGTTGTAATCTTTTTGAAGATGTCTTTTGTTGTTGTAGCATTTTTTTTTTTAAGAAAAATTGTTTGTTATTGTAATTTTACTTAAAAATTAGTTCATTGCGTTTGTTGTAAATTTTCACAAGTCAAATCGTGCTATGTTGTTGTTGTAATTTTGATTTTTTGAAGAAAAAATATTTGTTATTGCTTGTTGTTCTAGTTATTGTTAAAAAAATATTAAAATATTAGTTTGTTGTTGTTGTATTTTTTAAGTAAGTATATAGCTTCTTGTTGTAATTATTGTTAAAAAAATATTTTAATGTTCTCGTTGTTTTTCTTAAAAAACTGTTTTTATTTTGTTGTTTTCATCTTTTTGAACATGTCTTTTGCTGTTGTAGCATTTTTTTTTAATTTTTTTTTTTTTGAAGAAATTGTAATTATTGTAATTTTACTTAAAAATTAGTTCATTGCGTTTGTTGTAAATTTTCACAAGTCAAATCGTGCTATGTTGTTGTTGTAATTTTGATTTTCTACAAGTGCGCCGTGCCTTGAACCTAAAACGGCGACTTTTAGTTAGTGAACACTTTTACACTTGCCACTTCAGTACTGTCGATAATCTCCGCCTCACCTCTGCACCACCCTCCCTCTCGCAACACTTCTTCCCAAGGCCAAATGCTTTTGTTGCGTGATATTATATATAAAGCATCTCCATACCTTATACTCTTACTCAATATATTTTTGTCTCTTRTCTACATAATTCATCGCGCCTGCCAGTCGATAAATTGCTTAACTGTCCGTTCGTCCGTCTGTCGGTCGCGCGCTGTGTCGCTGCTGCCATAATTTAACTCACTCAGTCTGCCGCGCCACGCCGCTTTAATTCGCAATGCACACTTCGCTCCTTTTCACTGTGTCACTGCCGCTATTCCCAACCACTCAGCCCCTTCTGTGCTTYCATCTAACTTATTTCCTTCAGCTCCGCACGCACAATAGCCTCTTCAGTTTTTCTCGTTTTTCTCGCCGAGGCGTGTGTTGGCATTTTGTTGTGCGTTTTGTCTGTTTATTTATTTAACTCTTATCGCTCTAGCATACTTGTTGGCAGTCGCGTGTCTCACTCGCTGTCGCGCATAAATATTCAATTCTGATTTATTTCCTTTATATCCTGCTAGCATCTCTAGCCAATATCATTGTCGCCCGCCCGATATACACTGTGACAATGTGACATACATTTGTACGTGGCTTGTCCGATAAGTACTTAGCCTCACCATCTGAAGGCGCCGCTAACGCAAGAGAAATTGTGTATCTCATAGAAAGTTTCTTTCAAAATTTTCGCCAAATCGCACTCAYAGATTTCCTTTTATCCCAACGGTCGGCAGACTTTAGCAAAGAAAAATAGCGGTGGTTTATTCGTTATCTCTTTGAAGAGAATTCAAGCAGTGGWGATATCAAAGACTGCTCGGATACTGTACGACTTTTATCCTTCCATGGTGACCATAAAACATTGGTTTAAGAAGTTTCGATACAGTCGCAGGTCGGTTTTCGTTGAGTAACACCCAAAAATTCCGAAAACAGTTACCGCGGAAGAAAAAGTGAGAAAACTCCATAATCTGGCTTGAAGCGTCGACGAAATATAAATCTGGAGCACAAATAAAACTTAAAATAGTGAATTTGGCCCGAAAAACTTGCCCCGAAGAACGTGAAGGCAGTTACTTCTGTCGAAAAGATGATGGCCATGAACTACCTGTAGAAAAATATGCTACAGGGCTTTGGAATAAAATAGAAACCAAGTCGAAACCAAGTCTAAAGATCTTGAAGACTGTTACTCGGATTAAAAGATGATACCCATAAAAAACGAGTAGAAAAAAAAATCGGTCGTATTATTAGACCGATTCAATACTCTAATTTTCTTTTAGAGAACTACAGAAAATGGAAAACGAACTTTAAAGTATGAGTAAAACAGTTGAATCCTAGCTGGTATCAAGCCAAAGAAGGCTATGTTCAGAATGAAACCGCCTTTCATGAGAATTTTATTTTGTAGCCTAGTTATGGCACCGCCCTCGTACATACAGCTGCTGGCCGCGCGGCTATTGCGACCTGCTCAGCAACGGCCTAACATCACTTCCTTGTCTTATTTGTTCTTCACAACAGCTTTGCTGTCTAGTTTACGAAGGAAAACAAACTGACTTTACGAATGCCAACCGCTGGCGTCCTTGATACTTTTGTCATTTTTTCGTATTTCCTGCACAAATCCACAAATATCTGTGAATTTCTCTCGCCACCGTCCATAGTCTCTTGCTTTCGATTTATACCACGCACAAAGTTCTCATTTCTTTCGCAACAGCGTTTGTCTGCCTGTGGCATCACTACATCACTACGGCGTATGGCCGTCATCAATTCGTAACTTCAGCAGCCCCCCGCACCACAAACTTTGCTGCTTCTTTTGATGGCTACACTGATTTGATTTACCATAGATATCCTTATTGTCCTCCTTATTGTCAGACGCGTGCTTCTACTCATTTTCAAATCGGATTTCCTTCTTGTTTAGTCTTCTTCTTCTTCTGCTTCGCTTTCTTGAGTGCGAAGTGCTTATCTCTTGCGCACATTCGTCTGCGCCTTCATAGAGTCACTGAATTATTTCACATTATTGAATTTTTCGAATTCACAATTGACTTGCGTTCCGGGCCAAATGCGTTGAAAGGTTTGTTTGTCTGTCTCGTACTTGTACCGCTATGTATTCGAAAATGAGTTTGAAATTTGCGCAAAGAATATGTTTCCCGATAACTTCAACACTCACTCCCTTCGTGGACGCACATACATATATCTACTTGTATATGTACATATTGAACGATTGACTAGGATTTGAATTGATATTTATGCGGCTTTAATAAACCTCCTTAAATTACGCGCATTTTATTGGTTTTCCAAAGTGCGTAACTTCGCCAAAGTGAAATAGGAAAGAAAAAGCACTTTGCCGCTTAAAATCTCATTCGAATGGAAAATTTGTAATGATTTCCTTACAATGGCGCATTAAACTATATGAAGCGATAAGTTAATGAATATTGCATAAATTTAATGAGCTTCGCAAGTAGTCGGTTATAAAACTGAGCATGAGAATATGAATTTCATTTAATTTGTGTAATAAAAAAAATTTTTTTGAAGAGATAGCACAATTTCTTTTTGGTTAAGCGATCGGCAAAAGAACACTCGTTAACATAACAAGCATCTTAATACTCTCGTCTTGCGGTTTCTTCGAAAGCAGTCGGTTTTAATAGTACTTTATTGAAAACGAGATATGTTAGGAACTCCACAATATACCCAAAAACTTTGACGTTCCGGTACACTGGTCAACCGCAGCCATCATCATTTTTGATACAGCATAACAAAAACTATTACTTCACTTCTACAATTTATCAAAAAAAAAAAAAATTCTTCGTCTAAACTCCTCTCATTCCTAACTACAAATATAACCACTATAACCACTTAAACAAGCTTCCGAAGCATTTGGTGAGTCACGTTCGATGTCTGTGGCYTGGCATTGTTCCGATGGCACAGAATTTCTGTCCTATTGCTCAAAGTTGACCAATTCTAGGCGGTTACTTCTTCCAGATAGTCCAATTGTTGACAGTGCACGTGCAGTTACAGCTTGGACTTGCAAAAGCAGCTCATAGTATATTATTCCTAAAAACACCCAACAAACACTTATTTACACATTCCTGCCGGTCAATTCAGTCATGGCTACAGTTTGCGCTGGCTCACTGCCATTAGATCGCAACTGTTTTTCATTGATCTTAATGTAAATGACCCACAGGAAAATTTTTTGCAGCGCAAGTCTAAGATTAAAGTTTGGATCACATAATAGAAACCCACCAAACACATACCAAAACTTTATTCTAGTTAATTCCGGTCCTGGCTAACGCTTGCGCTGATTCACCGCCATTCGACCATGACATTTTTCACATGGCTAACCACTTCATAAATGGATAGATTTTCTTGCGTTTCGACAGCGACTTGTAGATGGGAACTTAGTAATTGATGTTTTTCGAGTGAACACTTACATCATTCTTTTAGTATCTTGCCACATTTAAATAGTTCAAAACAGTTCTTCTTGCAATGCCTTATACCTGGGCAATTAAAACTGTGTTTATATGGCGGTTATGGTGCACTCACCTTACCGGGAATTGACGAAAATTATTTGCTAATTTTTTACTGTATCTGGACCTAAACAGTATTTATATTTTCAGACGCCTCGTTTGCGTTTCCGTCTTTGTCGAAGAAAAACTGTAAAATATGACAAAATTTCTGGCTGGTGTTCATTTTTGAAGCGCCTTTAAACAATATTCATTCAAACAGACAAAACTATCAGATAAGCTAYTTAAAACCTTATAGGGGTCTTTACTTGATATTGTCCCATAGTCATTCTGATTGTAAGATTGGAAATTTTATGGGTGCAATTTTCAAAGTTGTATAGAGTATGGTGAGGTGAAAATATGCAAGCATTTTCCACTCCATTTTCCAGCCTTTGCAAGTCAGATTTTGAAATAACTCGGTAGTTTTGCCTTCGTTAAGACCCGAGACGTACACGAAACAGACATTAGCCGTCTCAACAAATATGTGACACACTCAACACGCTTTGTCGATTTGTAAGGGTCTTATGTTCTTTTATATGTAATTTTTAGGTACCATAACGTAGCCGCGTTCTACATAAAGTGCCCAACCGAGATCTGTGGTTGGATCGACCTCATAACCTAATCTAGTCTAACATCATGTCATATAGCGTAACACAATCGCAATTATAGGCATAGGCATATCACTAAAGTTATCTATTAGAAAAATAATGGTTTTCTTCTTACTAAAACTTATCCATAAATGCGTTTAAGGTTCATTCAATACAGTTAAAGTATATCTAAAACGGTAGAACCTATTTGCGTGGGACTTTCACTTGCAGTTTGCTGATGTAATAGCTAGCAACTTTATGCTAGAAATTTCATTTAAATAATAATTTATAAAACTCGGGTGAAGTCGTGGCAAAAGCTTGCCGTAAATCGCATATTAGGTACCCTGTATTTATTGATGTTCATTTAAGTCGTAACCATAAATCATCTTACGGATTGGTTTAGCAATTTTTGACTCTTCGATTTCTCGTTAACTCGACAAGCTTCAACGAAACACAATGCAATCAAAAGTTGCCAAAGAAATACAATGAAATTTGAACTTTCTATTATTTCTACAATGCAAAAAGTAAAAAGTGAGTACAACACAAACAACAAATGTAAACATAATAGAAAATGGCGACATCAAAAATACATAATACAGCAACATAGTGCCAACGAACTTTGGGCAACAAAAATACCAAAAAACAACAAAAATAACAACAACAAAGCAGCAAACAAAATCACTAGCGGAAAATCAAATTGGATTGAACTTTGCGCACAACTTTCCATTTGCTAACAACAAAAATGAGAAAAAACTCCCGTTAACCACCGGTTTGGAATTTAATACGCGGCTGGTTTTGCGGCGTAAGCGCAGCGGACCGTTTAGATTTATGCAAAACCTTAAAATTCCTATTCCCCGGCGGTGTTGGGTGTTGGTGTTCTATTTTGGCAGGATGGGCGAAGAGCTGCCGCCGATACGAATGGAAAAATATGCCTGAATCAATGGAAAATTATGAAAAACCATAAATTATTGGCGCTATGTTGACAACAACAACAATTGACGCAATAATATTTCACGCCAGGCGTATAACGGCAAACAACATTCTTACCATTACGAAAATGTGCTTAATAAGCGTCCTTAGGTACGAGCTGCTGCGCAACAAGATTGATTTAGTACCGTTAGACACTCAGCGGCAATGAGTTGCTGACTTAAGTACTGTGGCGCAGAAGTGCTACAAGGGCGCCTAAGATTTGCGCTACGTCAATACATTGGAAGTATTAAAATGTCCTTGCAGTTAGAAGACGAGCGCGAGTTGAAGATGAGAAAGTGAAAAAAGCGCCAACAGACACTTGCAGCATCTTGTACGCGTTACACGTAATCCGACTGCCGCGCGCTGTTTGCCTCAACGAATGACGACTCGCCGACAAAGTCGTGTTGTGCTAATGAAAATTAGCGCAGCAAATGAAAGCAGCTCTCGAAAGTAATTCAGCTGCAGTATGATGGCAATGAAGGCGACGACCACGACGCAGTTGATTATTTCAAGTTACCGTAAACGTTGAGCTGTAATCGAAGTGGCAAAATGCGAGACATATTCTACGTAAATGTTACTGCAGAAGCTGCGCGCTACACTAATATGATACGCGAGCAGCGAGTAGCGAGTGGCGAAGACCTTGAATAAATCACTGGCATGAATGAAACCCGAAACTGGATGCTAAGCTTTTTGCTTAACGCTCGAAGCGGCATATTGAAAGGATACTAATACGACAGGATACGGATATACGCACACACAAAGACACACACTCCCGCACACATACAAATGCGCTGCAGCAACGGAAATGTATGTAAATAAACAAAAGCGTAGATAATGAAACAAAATCCCACTGACGAATTTCAACTCACTGCAGGCTGACTGTCGACTCAGCGCGTACGAGTGGAGGCGACGCCTTCCCTAAGCTGTACGAAGCACGTCTGCTCCTCCGCCGCACCACACTGCTGACACTCATAGTCGTTGTTGTTGTTGTTGTTGTCTCTGGCTGTGCCTTTCTACCATTGCAATGCCGTGTATGCCCTTTGGCTGACGGCGAAAGTATTTTCTAGTCACGCACACAGCAGCACCGGGGGGGGGCGGTAGGTGGTGTACCGTTAACGTAAATAATTGAGAAATCTTTGAATAAACAATTTCGTACCATAGCATTTAATGGGAAATTAGTTTTCCTTCTTTCATTCGAAAGTATTCATTCGCATTATTTTCCTTCTGGTGCTTCGGGGCATTGCTTAATAATGTGGCGTTGGGTTTTAGTGAAATTGTGCAAAGTTGCAAGCAGACATTTAAATACAAAAGTATGAAATTTATGTATTCATTGGGAAAATTTCTAGAAAATCGAGAGTGAAATGTAATAAAATGTGTAATACCAGAAAACTGGTATAACTTAAAACCTAAATATTTTCAACTTTTTGTAGCAACATTTTGCGCGCAAAATAAAAACATTCAAATATATTTTAAACAAACTAACTAATCACAATTTAATTATAATTCCGGTTGCATATAAAGGATAGGCTTTGCTTGAGACTAAACCAATGTACATATAGTCGTACAAATACAGTTAGAATACAAATCGCATAGCCATAATTTAATCAACTCTTTAAACCGGTTGAAAGTTTGGTGCTAATCGAACAAACCACTGATATAAAGCGCTTTAAGCAACTGAATATTGAGTAACGTTTATACCAGCTTAAGAAAAAAATTACATTAGAAGTAAGGAAGGGCTAAGTTCGGCTGTTACTGTCGCATGATAAAGTGATAATCGAGATTTCAGGCGTGGTTGTGAACCGATTTCACCCATAAGTGGGCGACGCCACGCCCATTTTCAATTTAAAAAAAAGCCTGGGTGAAGCTTCTTTCTGTCATTTCTTTCGTAAAATTTTGTGTTTCTGATGCTTTTTGTTAGTCGGTTAACGCACTTTTAGTAATTTTCAACATAACCTTTGTATGGGAGRTGGGCGTGGTTATTATCCGATTTCTTCCATTTTTGAACTGTATATGGAAATGCATAAAAAAAAAGYGACTTTATACAGTTTGGTTGACATAGCTATAGTAGTTTTCGAGATATGTATAAAAAAGTTAGTAGGGGCGGGGCCACGCGCACTTTTCCAAAAAAGTTACGTCCAGATATGCCCCTTCCTAATGCGATCCTTTGTACGAAATTTGATTTTAATATCTTTATTTATGGCTAGTTATGACACTTTATAGGTTTTCGGTTTCCGCCATTTTGTGGGCGTGGCAGTGGGCCGATTTTGCCCATCTTCGAACTTAACCTTCTTATGGAGCCAAGAAATACGTGTACCAAGTTTCATCATGATATCTCAATTTTTACTCAAGTTACAGCTTGCACGGACGGACAGACAGACATCCGGATTTCAACTCTACTCATCACCCTGATCACTTTGGTATATATAACCCTATATCTGACTCTTTTAGCTTTAGGACTTACAAACAACCGTTATATGAACAAAACTATAATACTCTCTTTAGCAACTTTGTTGCGAGAATATAACAAGTTTTCTTATCACTGAACACTTTATATAGGCGAGTCAAAGAAATAATTTGTGTAAATCCCGCGGACTGGTATAAACATACAAGTATAATATGATATAGGCTCTTCTTCTTCTTTACTTACACTCTATAGGTTAGGTTAGATTAATATGGTTGGACAAAAAGCCACGTATAGAACAATTTTGGTCCTTTGCGATACCAGATGGGTCTCAGTTGCTATATCCGAGAGGAGTAGTCATTCTTTAGCAAACTTCTTTTTCTAGTTTATCATACCGTCTTGCCAATGCGTGGAAAGAGCACAAGAGATGCTCCATTGTTATCCTACATTCTTTTCGTTTTGTCAGCGTCATCCGATGGGCTTGTGTCGCCACCAGACATGGACCAGTTAGTATTCCTATCATGTTCCTACTGTCTATTCTATCGAGTACCAATACCAATTTTGTGTACTTTCGATCTATCATTTTGCTCATGACTTTTACGACTTTGCACCCAGGTAGCTCATTCCTTGAGGTTTTGATTTTATTTATTTTATTTCTATCGAGGTTGTCGTATAGACAATGCATGGGTTTCCCAATGTTGATAAAATTTTCGGATGTCAGCAACACCTAGCAATTTCGTCCAGTATTTAGGCGACCTCGATGGCTTTATGGCTTGGCACCCAGTARAAGTGAAGTTGCTTGCTTTTACAACATTTTCTAATAATAGTTGAAAAATAATTTTCAATAGCTAAGAGCTAAGCTTAAAATATACTGCAGAGGTCCGGCAACTTAATGTCCACTCTACCTTGCCTTGTACCTCTACAGACTTTCTTGGTAATTTTATCGTTGTACCGTTTGACGTATTCGTCTAGAGGTCAAAAGGCTTCTGATCCAGCGTTGTATATCAGGCKCAGCACCTACTGATTGAATACTAGACAGAATATTTTCAGTAGAGATACATTTATTCAAGAGAATCGATTCGATATTAAATACCAGTATATGGAGTGCAATCCCTACTGATCTGCCCTTTGTTTATGAGTGCTGTGCCTTGGATAAGCTGAAGAGCTAAAAGATGCTGCGTCCGCATCAAGATTTCCTTTAGCGTTTTCAGTAAGAGGGTGATTAAGCTTACAGGCCTAGGCGTCTCTTTAAGAGTGTGGCACATAGTTGAACTTCATGCAYCCCCTAAAAATCGTCTTTAGCTAAGGCACCAATAGACAGAGCGCATTTTGTAGCAATTCTGAAATGAGTCCATTCGTACTGGGAGATTTATGAGAATGAGCGAATTACACATTCTATTTTAATCTCCATAAAGATGTATTCGGGTTTATTTACCGCAATACTCCCTTCGTATCAAGGGCTTATCGGATGCTCAAAGCCTGTCTGCACTCACCAGGCTGACAGTTGTCCGTCCACTCGCCGCCACTCACCGAGCGGGACGTATCTTTTGGATAATAGTTTCCTAAGTATCGCCATCTCCTACCTTAAAAGTTATTTCAAAACTTAGTAGTCCCTTAGCAGATCTYTATAGTCGTTCCAACAGTCCTCGGTTTTTGCTAGCTTCGCCCAGTTGAGTCTCAACGTAGGGCATGCGTATTGAAGAGCTTTAGTGAAGGCATTCGTAAAGGAGTAGAGTATTCAATGAGTACTACTCATCCTTGACACTCTTCACTGCCACAATCGCGAGATGAACTGAGGAAAGAGCAAACGTAACTGCACATAAATATTTACAGTGTCTAGTTGTTACCTCACATTCCCACAAATTTCCYCGAATATCGTTTCTGAGTCAACACAGCGCCTGCTGCGTCAGCCAACGCCATAATATTARAGCTCATCAACAGCTAATCAACATTAAACGGCAACTACAACAAACTCTAGACAATCGAATGGGTAAATACATTTCCGTATGCAGTGTTTACGACGTCATAAACTACAACAATGCCATTAATGACCGACATAACGCAAGCAGCAAATTACAACAAACACAGCAATAGCAAKGAAATCTGTGACAAAAATAATGAAAATAAGCGGCTGCATGACGACTCGAACAGATCAAATTGGCAGCGAGTGCCGCCGTCATTTGGCTACTAGCGCTCATAAATAATCAAATATCCTGCCGTTCAGCAGCTAATAAAGGCGACGCGTTAAATGCTAAGCGACTATAAAAAGCGAGGACTTACAGTATAGATTATGTAAAAATATATGTATGTATGTGTATAATATGCATATGGGTGTGTGTGTGTGTGTGCGTGTGTGTGTGACACGCTGTTTGTTTCGGCAGTATGCAAGTGAAGTAAAGTCGAAACGMCAGCGAACGCCGATCGCGCGACTAAGTAGCAATATTGATTGTAAAATTTCTTTATTGACTGCATCAACTTTATGCCACACGTAAGTGATCGACGGCGACATTCAYTTCGCTGCACTTAAGTTGTGCGCTGTGTCAATAAGAAATGACARTAAGTGTGGCGGAAGTATTGATTACCGCTACCGCTTTAACGGCAAAATCACTAGACGCCATCAATCGTAGGCGGCGGTGGCGACCGACAGTCGGTMTGGCAGCGCAATGACTACTTCGCAAATGTCATACTAACTATAAACCGAAAGTTAGCCGCGTTGCGCGTTCATTATGCAGTTGCTTTGCATATGCAAACACACCGCAACACAAACACACACCTATACTTTCATATACATACATATATGCACACAGTCTACTGTGGCATGCAACTCCACTGCCAGCGCTTATGCATACCGCAGCAATAGTGGAAGAGTGTGAAAGTATGCAAGGAAGAGTGTGCATAAAAATTGGTTTTTAAGAGACAGCAACAAAGTAAAATGTGTTTTACAGTTGGCAATTTAATGAGTTGCAGGAAAAGAGACTAGTTAGCAGCAAGGATGCTGCTTTAGCCATGTATTGCATTATGTGTATATATGTATGTATATATTTACACAGTGTTCTTCCGCAGCGTACGAAAATCGGTATTGGAGCATTGAAAAGGCAAATAAAAATTTTATCACGTAGCGGCAAATGAAATAAAAGAATTGCTCGCGCAGAAGCTACACAAATGATTGCCGCCACGTCTGCTGACGTTGCTACTATCTACGCGCACTAAGAACGGGTGTTATTTTGGAAGGTAGTGGAGTTTTACAGCGAATAACGGTACAAGCAAGAGTGTTTAGCTCGATTGCAACAAAACTGAATATCCTTCACAAATAACGCAGTTTCCATRCAAGCCTTTGATTTTGATCGTTTAGTTTGCGTGACAACTATATKATATAGTAAGCCGATACGATATTTCTTTTCAAACATTATAGCGCTATCTCGAATAATAATTCCTTGCCAAATTTTAGACAGATATCCTGTAAACTAAAAAAGGTTTTCTTCCAAAGACATGATTTTGATCGKTYAGTTTGTATGGCAGCTATAYSKTATRGTGATCSGATCTRAAMWWWTTCTTCAAACATTGTAGCTCTCTTTTAAACAAAAATTTATGCCAAGTTTCGTGAGGATATCTTGTAAAATAAAAAAGTTTTTCTTACTATGACATAGTTTTRGTCGTTYAGTTTATATGACAGCTATATGATATAGTAAGGCGATCCGAAAATTTTCTTCAAATATCACACAACTAAATTTTAGACAACAAATTTCCCCAAATTTTGTGAAGATATCTTCGAAAACAAAAAAGTTTTCCTTACTAAGATATGATTTTAATCGTTTAGTTTGTATGGCAGCTACTTGAAAGAGTGATCCGATATCGCCGCTTCCAACAAATTTATAACTTCTTGATGAGGAAATGATTTATCCAAAATTTCAAAATGATTTCTCAAAAACTGAGGGACTAATTCTCGTTATAGACATACGGCCTCAAGGCTATGGCTAACTCAACTCAGCTCGACGCGCTGATCTCTMCGAGTTCTCCGACTGGGTGTTACAAACTTCTTACAAACTTAGTATACCCTGATCATAAATTTCAAAACATTTAAGATTTTGTCACTAATTCCGGCATGATGATCTTAAAAAGAAATAATGAGTTCTTCACTTAAAATTTCCAATCACTTCTTGAATTATATTAGGTTTTAGGTTAATCGACCATCATCTACCCGAACTAACTTGCCAGCATAGATACTCTCTTCAATGTTCTTTAGTACCTCGTCGACACGACCTAACTTAMTATATAGTATATACTAGCTTTCTTMATCAGAWGCGAGGATATTCTTTGGTACCTCATCGTTCTGACCTCATGACCAGCATGGATCATATAAATGACGAAGGCACACCTGAAATGATCTAACGGAGTCAAATAGGATCTGCCATTCACTAAACGATGTCTGGTTAAGGTTCGATTATAAAAAAAAACACCTTTAGCGGCATAAAACAACCCCGAAGTAATTTAGAGGAATACTGCCGTGTAGACCTTTCTCTGCTGGATTCGATATTAACCATAAACCGAGCGTCAAAGTACAGATCATAAAAACCTGCGAGGATACGGCTTCTGCATTACATATAAATCATTAAAAACCGCCGAAGTAAGGACCATAACAAGCTCCGAGGAGACGGCCATGGKCTACTTCACAAGCTTGCAGCATTGACTGCGAGTTTCGAGACCAAATTTTCACAGCCCTAAGCCAGCTTCCAGTGTCAAAATTTTCATGGTGATTTGTCAAACTTGTCTGAAAATAACTGTCAAACACATATGGGTGTTATGACAGCCGTTTTGACAGCTATCCCTCTGGGAATTTCGACGCCWCCGAAAATATTAAAAAGCACCCTGTATTAAAACCGTAAATATTGCAGCAGTGCTTTTAGTTTCGCCGTGGATAGTACTCTTGCTTCATTGTCTCATTTGTTCGTTTTTCTCTGTTTTATATATTTTTTGTTTTGTCTGCCTTTTCGCGTAGCCAAGCATCAGCGCCAGCGCGTGGCATGTGGCATATCACAAAATTACACTTATCATTCATATTGTCAAGTGCAGGCTTGCAGCCTCAACGTGGCATACGCATAAGTGTACATGTGTATGGTGTTGGTGTGTATGTATATTTGCACCACGTGCGCCTGCATTCCATCAAAGTCATAAAAATGCGAAATTAAATGAGCAATGTTGATGCTTCCGCCAACATTGTTGTTGTACCTTGTACAGCATCCTGCCAACTGTATATACACGACATACACTTAAGCATAAACCTACATACAAGTATAAATATTCGCATTTGCTGCTTCGCTCTCGCTTATGCCACTGTTGGCCACCCACATTCGTGCCCTAATGCGTGCCCTGCCACTTGGCTATATTGTGTTGGTGTGGGTGTGTGTGTTTTTGTGGAAAATGAAGCATATTTTTTAGCGCGCAACTTTCTTACTCGCCATTTAGCGCTGACTTCCGGCAGCATAATCTCATTTTTTAACGAATATCATGCATATTTATCGCCATTTGCCGAAGCTGCTTGTGAGTTGTTGAGGCGTTGGCGGCAAGGAAGCTGGAAAGATACAAAATTTTAGTGGCCATTTATAAAAATAAATTCAGTTCATCACACACAGAAATAAATATATACATATAAACAGTAATAGCAACCAGTAAAACTGTTCATATCTGCGTTGAGCTACTAAAATCTCGAGCTAATTTGAATGGATATTTTATTTAAGGAAAATGCGTTGGCGGTTTTATTTTTGCAATGAGTCATATGCCTTTACGAAGAGCTAAAGATTAWAGAAAAGATAAGCTGATATATGTATATAAAGCTATTTTTGTGCCATTGTATGAATTAAGTTATATTTGTCATGATTTAACCTTTCTACCGAAATCGAATGGCTGTCAGTGTCTCTCTTGTAGTGCCAGAATAGATTTAGTATGCAAATTTGTGGAACTAATGGAATATATGTTGATTTAATGGAATACGGATACTTTCTGTGTTATAAAAGAAAGCCAAACTCGTAATACATTCCTTTTATTAGTGATGCATACATTACTTACAAGGCGTCAAATGCCTTGGACAAGCTACTTCACATAACCCTACAAATAGCAGCAAAGCCGTATTTAACCGCACGATTTGGATTTTTGGTTCCACGATACAGAATAATATACTCACGAAAAGTTTTCTTCAACAAAATGATTACTTCGTTGGCTGTATAGTTTGTAGCGCCGTCTTGTTGGTACCAAGGGACGTTCATATCAACAGTTCTCCTCTTTAGGCACGAGAAAGTTATTAATCATGGCTATATAGCTTCCAAATCGACTGAAACATTATGGACGACTTCATTTTTGAAGAAATATGTACCCATGATTCCCTCTGTCAATAAAAGACAACAAACAGTGATATTTAGAGGACTTAACGGCGTCTCAATAACGGCTTGTGRATTATTATCACTCTGAAGTAAATCACTCTGAGTAAAACTCTCTTGTGGAAGTCGGGTCCGATGGTCGACTCTTTTTAAATGTGCTTTAGAAGGTTTTCTGTGCTTGATGGTCGTTCGGCTTCAATTCTTGCACGAGTAAGATTTTTGGAGTCCGGAAGCAAAGATCCTACCCCAAAATATTCCATAAAGTCGATGGGCACATTCGGATCTTATTCGATAAACAATACTGTCTTCTGTGCGCACTATACAGGAACCCTAAGTTTATCTATTATTTATTAAATTAACGTGGTGCGAAGCCGAATCATGGATGCCCGAATTATGAACTCGGCCCGGTGATTATTTCGACCAAATATTGGACACACCGAAATTTCTTGAACCAAACCATTATTTCGGTAATAAATTGACATGATTTACAAACGTCATTCCGAAGTATGTCTGTTCAGCATGAAATGGCAAACTGAATTCGCGATAAATCAAGCAACAGCTGGCAAATAGACCGACTCCGGAAAAGGTATTGAGTGCTGTTTATATAAAAAGATGTTTCACATAAGATTTCCTCATAGTTCGTGATATCCCATATCGTCCGAGATCCACCTCATTACCCATGGTTTCAACTCTTGGTCCACACGGAATATATCTTTTTAACATCCGTCAATCATCAACATGAACTTTGGGCTTAGCAGTGAAGCTGATCGACTTTGGTGAGGGGCGAAACATGACTGGATCTGACATCAAGCTCCAGCAATAATCTKCTTCCAGAGTGTGTCTCACATCTCTGTTGACGGTGATAACTTGGAAGTTGTAGACAATTCCCCTATATTGGACCCAGCGTGAACTYCATCAACAAATTCGACCTCGCAATCCATCGGAGAACTTATCTTGCCACCAGATGCTACTTCGAACTAAATAGGCAATTGAGAAGTAAAGTCTTCTATCGGCGAATAGAAACCAAACTCTACAAGTTACTCATCATCTCCGTCGTGCTGTATGGTGCAGAGGCGAACRCGACGACGKTACAATMTWTMTTCTTTAATTTTAAACGTTGCGAAAAATATCTGAAAAGAGTCTAACGTAGAAACTCTTTGAACAAAGAAACAAATAATTTATAAGTAATTTAGCAGAATACTGCCGAATTGACAGTCTTCCGCTGAAGTCTGCTTTATGATGCGGAAGCATAAAGGATAATAATAGGTCATGAGTCGTTACGAGTTTTCGCAAGAAACGTCCTGAAGATTTGTGGTTCATTGAGTACCGCAGTCGATGCAATCATGAGCTATATGAGATATACGACGACATTGACATAGTTTAACGAATTAAGAGACTACGACTACTCTGGCTAGGTCATGTTGTCCGAATAGATGAAACCTCTCCTGCTCTGATAGTCAAATGAAGCAATATGCTATGAGACGGCATCTGGAACCCGAAGTATTCTACGTATTTTGTTGGAAAWGTTTTATGGGCCGTAAAACGCCCAGAACAGCGCATATCGAGATACCACGTACGAGACGCCACATAGTTCGTGATATCCAAAAACGGTCGCAGGTCTTGCAAGTGTATTTTGCTTGTATCAATACAGAGTCGCCAGCTCCGAAAATGTTTAATCCATTATACCATGTTATGTTTGGTGGTGGCAGAGAGAGAGAGAGAGAGGTCCTTACACAAATCCACACTAGAAAACTGCGCCAGCTTTCGYTAATATACAGTTAGTGCGTGGGTTAAACGAAATTTCCGACCTTCAGTCGAAAGAGCAAAAAACGTTTTGCGTTGATTACATTCAACTAAATGATGCGTATATAATTTCCGATGGCTGTGCAGGGAGCTTACATGCTAGGCAAATAAAAAATAGACTCAACCGCGAAAGCATGTAAACGATATTTATGTAAATGAGCGCTGAGTGCGGCAGACGCATATTACATTCGGCGAATGTGGTGCCCACACTCCATTTGTGTGATGTGCGTCGGGTGCGTCGGTATRTTTCCATAATAACTAAGTGGCAAGATTGCTTGTGCTTGCATAACTTAACATATGCCTAAGAGCTTGGMTACATGCTTGAGACCAGCTACACCCTACCATTGCGACCCTGCCACCAAAATCCCYAGCCACCGTGCCGGTATTGGCGGCGAGCGAGTACGGCGAAAATTTGCAAATTCTTATTTTCACAACGGAATTCTTTCGGTGCAATGTCTACGCGTGGAGCGTCTTTGAAATATTATTTACGTTCTTCTGCTTTATTTTATTTTATTTTATTTTATGTTTAAGAGCAGCTGCCAAGCCAGCAGCAATAAAGCAATGAGAGAAGTAGACGTGGCAATTCATCGCAAATTCCAACAGTTTTTTCTTTGGTGTTTGCTATTGTTTTTGTTTTCGAAAGCAGTGCGCAGTGAGTGCGCAGAATACATATGTTCTTCAGTTCTATATATTTAAGGAGTATATAAATACATATTTATTTTGAAAAGTGTGTGTCTTGTGCACACACACACACACACACACTCGCTTGCGCATAGTGTCAAATTAATTCCGCTCCATTTGCGCTAAAATATGCAAAAGAATGATAAAAAAAAATGTCAGAAGAGAAACAAAAAATCATTGAAACTCGCAAGGAAAGTCAAGAAAATCGCAAGGAAGCTACTGGGAAAAGTGTTSCAGGAAACTAAAAGCATGTTTATTTCGGGCGGAAGTGCGCGGGGATGCGCTGGCAAGGCAACGACCTTCGAAAATAACGCAACGCAAAAAGCAGATATGCATACACACACATATGTATTATATGTTGTTACAAAAACCTTATTAAAGACATGTGTGCAAGGCTATGTGTCATTGCTCGTAAGTGAAACGGTGTCATAAAAAGCTAGTTCTATTGGTGTATGAACATTCACACTCCAATACATTCGTGCTAATTTTTTAACTAGCGCAATAGGTGGGTGCTTACAGCAAGTACTTCAGTGCTGCTTCTGAAATTTCACCTTAATAAGTAAAATGGAATACTGACACCATTCAAAATAAGGTTCTGCCTTCAACTTCACCAATACAGCGCGTCATCTGTAGAGATGTAGGATTTTTAGGACAAAAAAAAAAATTAAGAAATAATTAGTGCACAATATTTTTAATTTATTGAATAAAATTTCGAGACTCTTAAGGAATTTATTGTTCAGTTCCATTTTATCCACTTTATTTGACCATTTTCTGCCAGTATGCGACACTGATATATTTCATGGTGGTTATGAACAGTGGCCGTCATTCCGTGACATGTTTACAGCTGTGTACATAAGTGTTAGTTCTCAACCGGTCAGTTGAAGCTGGTTGACCAGCATAGATCATGGACTTGTCATCCCACGTGAAAAATAAACGAAGAAAAATCTCATAACCGAGGTAACCAATTGACGGTACATATACTTGAAATAATTCAGTCACCAATAAAGTAATAGTTCCACGTGCTCTGAAGTTTGTTCCGCCCAACGGGCTAATCAAAAAGTTGATAATGGTAAAAACAAGAAAAAGCGTTAACTTCCGCTGCTATTATACCCTCCACAGGTGCATTTCTTATATATTCTTCTTTCTATATGGAAGCTATATGCTATAGGAATCCGATCTGCACAATTTTTTTTTTTTTTTTTTTTTTTTTTTTTTTTTTTTTTTTTTTTTTTTTTTTTTTTTTTTTTTTTTTTTTTTTTTTTTTTTTTTTGAGATTATAAATATTATAACCATTAAGCATATGTAATCCATGTCAAATTTCGGGACGATACGACGTCAAATGCGAAACTTCTCCATACAAGCCCTTGATTCCGATCGTTCAGTTTGTATGGCAGCTTTATGCTACAGTGGTTCGATCTGAACAATTTCTTCGGAGATTACGTTGTTGGCTTAGCAAATAATATGTGCCAAATTTCATGAATATATCTTGTCAAATGCAAAAGCTTTCCATACAAGAACTTGATTCCGGTCGTGCAGTTTGTATGGCAGCTATATGCTACAGTGGTTCGATCTGAACAATTTCTTCGGAGATTACGTTGTTGCCTTAGAAAATAATATGTGCCAAATTTTATGAATATATCTTGTCAAATGCGAAAGCTTTCCATACAAGCCCTTGATTCCGATCGTGCAGTTTGTATGGCAGCTATATGCTACAGTGGTTCGATCTGAACAATTTCTTTGGGGATTACGTTGTTGCCTTAGAAAATAATATGTGACAAATTTTATGAATATATCTTGTCAAATGAAAAAGCTTTCCATACAAGAACTTGATTCCGATCGTTCAGTTTGTATGGCAGCTATATGCTATAGTAATCCGATCTGAACAATTTCTTCGGAGATTACGTTGTTGACTTAGAAAATAATATGTGCCAAATTTCATGAATATATCTTGTCAAATGAAAAAGCTTTCCATACCAGAACTAAAAACTGAGGGATTAGTTCGTATATATACAGACGTACTAACGGAGAGASAGACGGACATCGACTCAGCTCAACATACTGATCATTTATGTACATATGTCCTTTATAGGGTCTCCGACGCTTCCTTCTGTTTATTACAAACTTCGTGACAAACTCAATGTACCCTGTTCAGGATATAAGAAATATGAAATTGTAATAAGAAAATCCCAAAGTTCGGTTTTAACTGAGCATTTTGTAATCTCGCAACTTTTAGTAAAACTTATAGGTGTTGGCAAAAATTTGTATTAAAGGAATGTGTGCCATAAATTTCATTAAAATAACTCACATATTAACCGATATACGTGGTACAAAGCTATCCAGAAGTTCGAAAATCCTTCTATAAGCTGTAAGGGGATCAACAACTGTACACACGACTCAACCCGTTTTTAAAATATATATTATAACAGGTCAATTGAAAATTTCCAGTTTTCTGAAGGGATAAATACAGTAGAAAAAATCTTAGCTTGATGATGAGTTTCCGGACACKGGCCCAAGTTAAAGCACCATCAAACWAAAATAATAAATAAGCAYCGAAGACGRACTGAAGAAACCATCAAAAAGTSCWCAAAATAATTTTGGTTTACCGTAGAAGGAAGTTGTACGAAATAGCAGGGCCCTCTAAAGATATCAAATTAACGCTTATACAATATTTTCACGAATTTTTGGGTATGAGAAAGCTCTGCGCATAGTGAGGGCCGCGAGCTCTATCGTTTCACCCCAAAGTCTAAACAAATGGACTGTGAACGATGAACCCACACTATTGCATGGTAAAACGCAAAAGTCGGTTGAAGAGGTAAGGGCGTCTGTGTTTTGGAATACGCATAGACTAATTTTTGCTGACTACTTTCAAAAAAGAAACACTACGACTATTACATAGAGTTATTGGATTGCCGAATACGGTCGCAAAAGAAAGTGCTGTATCACCAAGCCAACGCATATTGTCCCAAGTAAATGAAAACAATGGCAAAAATCCATAAATTGGGCTTCGAATTGCATCGCATTCATCCTATTCTCCAGTGGCATCCAGCGACTAGTTTCTATTCTAAGATTTCAAAAGAATGCTCGCTGGAAAAAAGTTTTCGTTGCATGAAGAGGTGATCGTCTAAATTGAGSTCTGTTTTGATGAAAAGGAAAAATCRTACTATAAAAATCGAAAAGTTGGACGGTCGCTATACTCAGAGTATCCATCTTGAAGGAAACTGTGTTGAGTAAAAATAAACAATTTTGGAAAAAAAATTTGTCTTTTGCTATTTTGGACCGCGGACTTTTCAATTGACCTGTTACATCCAATTTCGTTATATAATCTTAATTTTTACTCACGTTACAGCTTGTACCAATGGTCGGACGGTCGGGTCGACATTCACTCAGAATTCGACGCGTTTTGTTATCCTGAGTATATAACTAGAGGACCCGTCCACGCTTCATTGTGGCTGATACATAGATAATACTATTACCACCATCTATACGATTTCTATTAATTGGATTATAACTATTAGTTAATGAGATATAGGATTTTTGTGAAGCAGTTTGTGTTAGTTTAAAAAAAAAATGGATCATAAAAGGATTTCGTGTATTAATAAATCATTGCTTTTTGGTGGAAAATATGTTGAATTTGGGCTCAGGAAAATTCACCGTTGAAAAGATATTAGGTAAGCTGGAAACAGGCGAAATGAGCACCGAGGACAATTATGCTCTATAGAATCGAAAATTCTGTGCAAAATGGGTGCCTCACAAGTTCATAATCCAACAAAAACAACTGGAAGTACAATGAACAACCACTTATCTTCTTCTCAAGCATTATTAGTTATAGCGAGACCTGGGTTTAATTGTTAGTCGTAAAAACAAAACCAAAAGAATGGAAAACAACACCACAATTCAAAACACACTTTCTAGTCTGATTCAGATCCAACTCCCTAAACAAACATTATCAATAAGCTGTCCAGTTAAAAGTAGGGGAAGAAAGAAAAAAATTCAGTGTAGAAGTAAAATCGGGACCAGGAAAAGATTTACAGCTAAAATATTTGCAAGTAAGAATTGTTTAGAATGGGTCAGGTAGAAAGTAACCACGCTTGTGGTAAAGATAAAGAGATTTCAGCAATATTTGCTGATGATAGGACTACTACGTATCTCTACAAGTTTAAATTACTCTAATAGTTAAACAACAAGTATTTTTATAGAATTAATAATACATATCTACTTTATAGCAAATATTAARTAGCGWGAACAAATATYTAAACTTTAKKAWTTTTTSTCTTTTCAGGTAAGCAAGMGGAACTTGTAATTGAAATTGGCTTGGTGTACTATAACTGGAAGATCTTTTGTAAAAAACTCCAGGTAATAAGATTATACAGACAATTAACTGAAAACGTTAATTTTATCCATTTTGAATTGGAGAGATAAATAATAGTTTGTTCATATTCCAACAGACCGCTAAGTGTCACCAGAGTCATTATATTTTGTATATGAATTTTGTGTTTTTTCAAAAAATTATTTATTTGTTCATGACTATCTATTTTGTCCCCTTCAGAGTAATCCCCATGAGATATTATACACTTGTGCCAACGGTTTTTCCAATCTTCGAAGCACTTCAAAACATCATTTTTTTTATCTTCTTCAGCTCCTCCTTTAATGTCGTCTTTATCTCGTCAAGAGAAGCGTAACGTCGTCCTTCATGGGGCTCTTCAGTTTAGGGAACAAGAAAAAGTCACAGGGAGCCAGATCTGGGGAATACGGTGGCTGCGGCGTCATTATTGTGTTGTTTTTGGCCAAAAAGTCGCGCACAAGCAACAATGAGTTCTTCCACTTTTTCTTTTTTTCTTTTTCCAATTTTTGTTCTTCCACAAATCCGGGCATTTCTGGCAGATTCCTTCGCGCAAATTGCGCAAAACTTGTAGGTAATATTCCTTATTGGCCGTTCTTCCCTCATGATGTACCACGCCCCTGCAATCGAAGAAAACTGTCAGCAAAACTTTCGCGATACTTTTTGAACACACCTCGTATAAGAGTCTAATCTCATTTTGTAGCGTACGCATACTGTTCTGGTTCTGTTAGTTAGTTCTGAGTTAAGAATTTCGCTGTTGGGCCTTCCTATATATTTCGGGAACTTTCAATAAGGTCTTGCCGGAAGCAGTTGTTTCTACTCTGGACGGTCTAAGGGTTGAAGCAAACCTAAAATACCTTACTATCACAGAATGAGACAATACACATCGGGCACGTGCCATGTGTGACATGTGGGTATCAGATCCCACACGGTGGACTTCTCTCTCGTCTGCAATGGCTTCTGGTCGTTAACAACTTGCTTAAAAAACTTGAGGATTATAGCTGCCGGGGGATTCCCAATGCAGACGAGTGCATTTAGCACTTGTGGTCAAAGGAAAGTTCCTGAGTACAGTGTACGAGTTAGTCGAGGAGTGCTTAACCTCGTTATCAATAGCATCGAATGTCTTTGTGATGAGACTGTTAAGGGTGCTAAACCATAGCGTAAACGCAAGAAGTTTTAAAGCTAATGAGCTAGCAAAGAGTTAYAACCTATCCCTGTATCCTCTTGTACTCTACTACTAGATAGCTGGGTTTAGCGTTAGATTTATTATATTGCATATATAGTTGTTGTGTTGTGTAGTCCTGAACCTATAAGGCATATCACTTATAATCAACCTTCTGCTTTTCCAATTTTAAAAGATTTCAGCGCCGCCAGAGGATTTCTTTATTAACTCAAACTTTTTTGTAATAATAAAACACCGCCCGAACGCATATGGCGTTGCCTGTGGGTGCCTAAATTTATCTCGGTTGATAAATTTAAATTTATGCATAACCTCAATTACTCGGTGTCGTTATTTGCGCCGGCTACAAAAGTGTTCAACTGTCGAAAACTCAATTTTCGCCGYAACGCGCAACTTTATACGAGCGTGTATGTGTGTCGGCGCTTAACGGCATATG
Organism: Bactrocera latifrons; assembly: GCF_001853355.1. Classification (NCBI taxonomy): domain Eukaryota; kingdom Metazoa; phylum Arthropoda; class Insecta; order Diptera; family Tephritidae; genus Bactrocera; species Bactrocera latifrons. The sequence continues at coordinate 1,011,435 of NW_017537623.1, read as the reverse complement.
TCGAAGACTTTTCCGGTTGCTATTTTGCCGCATTGACACACGTGGCTATATGCACAAGCGTGGCATTCGTTGCATTTTGCGCTGCAATCCAAGAGTGCAGAGCGTTGAAGATAACCGTGCTTGCTACAAACGAGTRTATGCTCATGTGGAGGTGGAAAGGTATATATATATATACATAGATATGTGTATGTCTATATGAAACCTGTTCCGTTACTGCTCATACGCCGTTCGCTGCAGCGCATGCTTTCGGTCAAGTGAGTTCCATTCGCCAAAACAAAAAAAAAACAAAAAATATTTTATAGGCGAAAAAGGTGTTTTGGCTCTCGACTTTTCTACAAATATATACACGCCAGCGCCAATCGAATTGTTTAGGCATGGTGGCACATCTGCTGGACCGTGTAAAGTGCTGAGTGCGCCGGGCAAGCTGCCAATCAAAAGCTTAAAAAGCGCCGGAAGTATATTTTTATTACTTTAAAAATATTTAAATCGCACAAAATATGGAARAATCCATTTATAGTATATGCACAAAACAATAAAAACAACACAGTACGCCGATGAAAATCCGCGCAACAAAAAAACGAAAATCATAAACAAATTTCACGATTTCTTGCCACATTACGGGGCAGCGCGTACCCAAGGCGTACGCTCTTGCAAAGCAGATTTGTAATTTGTTTCCAGACATAACCGCCATCTTCGCAATATACCGTTAGCATGCAAATCTCTTCGGTCTTACACTCCGACACAAGCGTCGCGCTAGCCGACTTGCCACACGTTCAGCGCATTTTCGCTAACGGAAGTGGTGATAAAGCGTGCGATGTTGCCGCCTCAGCAGCGGAGAGATTTGCGCCGCCGAAACAAAACAAATTTCGCATCGTTTTATAGCTTAGAATAAATACGCAAAATTATTGCGGCGCTCAACCCCCACACTCTCACGCGATTCCGCTCTCTCTAGCAACTTCCGTTACACAGTAGGTGCCAATAAAAAGTATGGAGTTCATAGCGTATCCAGCCATCCCGCGCTCACTGTAAKCATGCAGAAAAGCTTTAGCGCCGAAAAGAATGCTTCATAAACAGCACRGAAGTAGCGCAGCAGCAGTCAAAGCGCGTAAGAAGCAAGAAAGAGAAAGCAGCGGAAGACTAAAAAAAAGTAGAGAAGGAAGAAGAAGCAGCATGCTGACTGTCTTTCCATGTTATTTCATTTTATTTTATTTTATGTTTATACGCATGGCATTTTCATTGAGTTCGCTTGGTGTTTTTCATTTTTGTTACGCGAGAAATTGGCCCCACAGCTTTACATAGCGAAAGGGCGTAAAAACAAAAACAACAACAATATACAAACACACAAAATCGAAGCGTTTATGCMGTCAAACGCCAGCATCTTTAAATATTTTATGTCATGTTTTCATTGCCTAGCGCTAGGCGCTTTGCCAGTTCGGTTGCGACCTCTCGCTTGTAGTGCATATGTGTGTGGATGTATATTATATATGCGTGCATGTGTGTGTATACATGCATGCCAACTTGCTTATCTTGTCTATCTTTTGGCTTAGCCACAGCCTGTAAAGGCGTTTGGTAATAGGCTTGCATGTGTGTTTGTGTGTGTATGTGTGCGTGTGTGCTGTGCGCAGCTAATACCGTTATTATCCTTATGGGCTCATATTTTGGAATATTGGGCACTAAATGTCTTGTTGGGTGGATTAGTATTAAATAAAACTGATTTTGATGGAACCGGCATTTCAATGTAGGCCCAGACACATGCTCACACATATGTACATACATACGCAGATCCATGTTTAAAGTGAAAACAATGTGCGCGCTTTAAAATTTAAAATTTATTTTGGTAAAGCAATTTTAAAACACCATGAAATTGTTTAAACTCTGCATGGGCTTAAATTAAAATTTCAGAGTTTTTTTAATTGGTTTAAATGCTCCTGAAATAGAGAGAAATATTTTGAAAACATACTTATAAATACATACCATATATGTACATATATAACGGGTGAGCCAAGTGCAAGAACTGAAGCCGCTCGACCCTCCCAACCAACAGCGCTCCGCTCTATCTAAGCCCTTAAAAAGCTCCATCAAGATCCAAAGTTATCAAGACAAATTTTGTTCATGTATACTCGTATTCCCATTACTGGCTCAATGGTTTTGTAGAGAAGCAATTTGATGCAGACCTGCAGAGATTCAAGAGCTGTCGTCAATTCTTTCAACTCGTTATTTTTATAGATATAGATAATAACGTTGTGTCATTGAAGTGGGGTTATAACCTTAATTATTTGTTTCGTGTGAGATAAATACAGTAGCTTCTTTGAAATGTGAGTTTGCTCTAAAAGTAGTTTAGTTTGTCGATCCGAAGACGGTATAATATATGCAAAATAAACCATTACCTTAATATAAACATTTGAAGCTAAAAAATCAAAGGATAATTCGTGGTATCCGTACACGTCTGTTGGAACGCTTCCTAAAAGAGTGCCAATGGTTTATAGGTAAACGCGACATATGACGATCTCTTATTATATGCAATTTTTGATTCGAATTTTTCTGACGGTTCGGTCCAGTCTAATGAGGGTACTTCCAGAAGGAGATCTTCATATTTTTGTTTGACATTTTGATGATTCGATCCAGCCGAAGAAATGGGCTTTACCCTGGACGAGCCAATACCCATGGTGACTGAAATACTTTCGCTTAGTACTCCTGTTCGCGTTGATGAACTTCGGAGATCTATTATATTTTCGTCTCAAGTCGGGACTCAATCCAGATGAATAAATGGACCTCAGAAAGGTTTGGAGATCTGTTATATTTTCGATCCAAAATCTTCTGAAGATGTGATAACGTCTTATAAATGCAGTTCAGAAAAGCTTGGAAATATTTGATATTTTAGCTTCTTTGCGATTCCCTTCAAACCTATGGGTCSATTTTATCCGTCGTTCTGAGACAATCGCTGATCTGGTGCAAATAATTCTTGCTCTTCTATAAACGAAGAGAATATTATGTTGAAGTTGCCTCTCATTTTTAAAAGGTCTGCTATATCGAGAAATGAACTGACGATCGGAGGATCTATTATTGTCTATTGGTTATGCATATCTGGTCCACTGACCCAAAACTGATCCGACAGATCAAAGAACTGAAGTATATGCGATGTGATTGACYTTTATGTTCGCTGGTTCTGATAACCTTTCGCGTTCGACATTTTATTCTATTTCATTTGGATGCTGTGGCCGATAATATGTTCGAAAACCATCCTTACAAACCATAGTTAAATCTCGGTAATCGTATCGAAACCAAGTTTTTATKCGATAGAAGAACATTTACTTCAGCAGCAGCCCTCAAAATTATTTGGTGGAATAATTGCTGTTCCTACAACAACAAATTGTTTCAGTGAAATTTATAAGTATACTCAATTTCGATTTTTGAGGCACAAACTGTCTTCTCCAAACCCGGATTTTGATTCGGTCGAAGTCAGTCAACTTCAACAGCTTTTTTTATACTCTCGCAACAAAATTGATAAAGAGTATTATAGTTTTGTTCACATAACGGTTGTTTGTAAGTCCTAAAAGTAAAATAGTCAGATATAGGGTTATATATACCAAAGTGATCAGGGTGGCGAGTAGAGTTGAAATGTCTGTCTGTCCGTCCGTCCGTGCAAGCTGTAACTTGAGCAAAAATTGAGATATCATGATGAAACTTGGTACACGTATTTCCTGGCTCCATAAGAAAGTTAACTTCGAAGATGGGCAAAATCGTCCCACTGCCACGCCCACAAAATGGCGGAAACCGAAAACCTATAAAGTATCATAACTAAGCCATAAATAAAGATGTTTAAATGAAATTTGGCACAAAGGATCGCATTAGGGAGGGGCATATTTGGACGTAATCTTTTTGGAAAAGTGGGCGTGGCCCCGCCCTCTACTAACTTTTTTGTACATATCTCGAAAACTACTATAGCTATGTCAACCAAACTGTATCGGCGTTTCTTTTGGGCATTTCCATATACAGTTCAAAAATGGAAGAAATCGGATAATAACCACGCCCACCTCCCATACAAAGGTTATGTCACTAAAAGTGCGTTAACCGACTAACAAAAAACGTCAGAAATACTAAATTTTACGGAAGAAATGTCAGAAGAAAGCTGCCAGGCTTTTTTTAAAAATTGAAAATGGGCGTGGCGTCGCCCACTTATGGACCAAAAACCATATCTCAGGAAGTACTCAACCAATTTCAATGAAATTCGGTATATARTATTTTCTTAACACCCTGATGACATGTAMTAAATATGGGTGAAATCGGTTCACAACCACGCCTGAAATCTCGATTATCACTTTATCATGCGAGAGTATAGAATGTTCGGTGACACCCGAACTTAGCCCTTTCTTATTTGTTATATATTGCTTTCATTATARAAGCTACAATAGTAGTCGAGTAGTCGTATTCGAACTGTTTTTTCGTATCTAATTCTTTGAAATATTCRAAGAATATTAGATATTAGCCTCGTAACTTCGAAGTTTATATGATCTTCGAATAATTTTTTAAAAAAGTATGATCCATTTCGAGATTGCCTAATTTTTTAAAGAAAATCACAAAAACTTCACTTTTAATGAGGATTATTTATTATCAATCGAAGGAACATTCTTTGGCATTTMTTYTTTGTAGATTATCTCTTTCAATTGCTGGCCGCTGTTACGTCTACTGAAGTGCTTTCTCAATAAGTCCTTTGAGCATGCGATGCACGGGAAGTGGCACCAAATGTCGCCGCGATCAYGAGTTTCAATTTGTGGCATGAAACAGTCGGTTATCGTGGTCTCCATTGACGGTTATGTTCTCACCGGCAGCAGTTTTGAAAAAAKTTGGACCGATGATTATAYCRGCCCACAAACCACACCAAACCYTTCTTTTTTCTGGTTGAAGTTGCAGTTCGTGAATCTCTTCAGCTTGCTCTTCGTCCTAAATGCGKCAATTTTGCTTGTTTACATACCCATTGAGCCAGAACCCCATCGATGAACAAAAATTGGGTCGAAAATATCGGATATTCTTGGAACGTTTCAAGAACCCGTAGAGCGAAGTAATGTCGCTTGGGAAATTCAAGTGGCTTTAGTTCCTTTGGTAACTGTGAGAAAAAGGCTATTTAAAAAGTGCCTATACCCGTTAGTCAGATCCCAGGACTTTTCAAAAGTTTCTTAGTAAAATAGCAAAAGAGTTGTGAGGAGTGAAGAAATTTGTTTGAGAAAACGCTTTATATATGACAAAAGAATTCTTCATTAGCCTTATCCTTACTGCAGCATACCTGTATAACGAGTCTTCGGTCAGCATTGCGWTATCGCGCTCCTACAATTCGCCACTCCAACAAAGTGGACTCCGCCTRCATCATACAACAGGAGGAAATAGAGCATTTTCCATCAACATATTTTTCATGCGCTGAAGTGGTTAGGTCCCCTAGGTGTTAGCCACAATATTTTCCTAAAATACTTTGTGCAAAAACTCCCACAAATTCTTTATCAGTGCTTCATTYTGTTATTTGAATGCTTTTGTTTTTATTTCCGCCACGAAAAAATATGAAATTTAATTTACTTCAGCTGTAGGGAAAATATGTAGCAAAATGGAAAGCCAAAAATTCGCATGGAATTTCCACATGCATGGGAAAGAAGAAAGAAAGAAGGAAGCGGCACTTGTAAACATGAGCTGTGGCAGCATATGAACTGCGAGCAGTCTGTCTTCGGATAAGCTGAAATCTAAGCATTCATGCATCACCACACACAAGGCATTAAGACCGTTGTTTGCAATCAAAGTACATACTAACGGGATTTTTGCATAACGGTATGCATATGTAGCTGGTATAAATGTTTGTGGGAGTATATATATATAGAAATATATATACAACTGTATATATATGAAAGTTTGTATACATATATGCGTCCGCTCACAAAGTACATGAGCGCTTATGTGTGTGTGTGCGTCGCTGCGCGTGTGTTCATGTTTGTCAGCATTCGCAAAAATTCCTATCTAAATTCACCAAARCTCACTTACCCATATTCATTTTCTCATTTACAGCAACTTTTTCGCAATTTTTTTTTTATAATCTTCTTTTTAGGTTAGAATATACTTTCCCCTCCTGTCGGACACATACACACACACACATACAGCCATGCACACGCAGTCATTTCGCATAAATGTTCTGTTTGACCTCAAAGCTGTGCCTTTTCTGCACTCTGTGCGCTCGTAGTATGCCGGCTTTGCCATTTAATGCGGTTTTTGTTGCTTTTGTTGTAGTTCCAGTTGTCATAGCGTCGTTGAGTTTTGCTTGAAAGTTGATAAAATTGCATTCCGGCATCCTTGAAAAATAACTCATTTCATTACAGTCGACGAATACAAAAATCCGCCGCAAAAGGCCAACTTATGCATCAGCAGTCGTGCGGTGGTGGCGGCAGGTGATGCTCTGTGCTGTACTTGGATATGTGTGGAGTGTCGGCACTCAAAAGCATGTGCCACATTGCGGTTTGCTCTTGAATTAAAGCTTGTGGTGACACATTGGAATGTGGTGCATGCAACTCTGTACATTCAATTCACGTACGGACAGGGARCCTTGTGATAGTTTGTATTCTCATGGGTACCTAAGCTAGATACTTATATGCTGTTCCATGCAAGTGTGTACTGGAAATTTTATTTACTGATCACTTTGGTCGAAATAGTATTGGTGATCTCAGTCTTTCTTGATTTTCTATCGATTTTTTTTTCATGAGCTTTTAGTCGAAGGTCATTATATTTCGAGATCACCACACATTTCCACAACTTTTCCTATAGTAGTCCAATATTTCTTCAGGTTCTAAGTTCTTACTTGGATACTACCACATACATTTTCACAACTTTTCGCATAATGGAACACTTTCAGAAACAATTCTAAGACCCACAAATTACGTTTGGCCCAGTGTTTACTCCTAATGCATATATTTAATGTAGATCATAAGACTCTCGCAAATCGACGTGTTTTAATGCTGAACAAAGGAGGGGAAAGCCTTCTCTACCCAATAACAACTTGTGTCCGCATGAATGCCTTTTGGATAATGTGAAATAAAAACCCTTGCGATTGTGATAAGAGAAACTTTGCTAAAAGCGAGTAGTTCAGTAGATCCCTTCCATTATATTATAGTTTAGGATAATAGAATTTTGAAGTCACACAGGAGCGAGTCTTCGACCAGTGATTGGTTCCATTCCGATGTTAGCAGGGAAAAAGTGCCCAGCTGGCAAACTCATCGGTTTTACAGTTACCAGCGACTCCACTTTAACCAGAAACCGAAAAAGATCTGATGAAGAAGTAGTTTGGTGGTATATCTAATGAGGTTAGACACTACTCAACTAATTTTTAASCACAGTTAGCGACCTCAGCAGTTATATTACCGCTCCGCTGTCGGAGTTAATACTCACCTCACTGAAATATCAGTTCCCTCTACCTGAGAAACACTACCTGTATGATTAACGAAAAGCGCCTTACAGAAAATATACTCTCCAACYTTCCAACCCAGCTTCCACCCATCCGTGAAAAAACTCACTTCACTTCTTCCCTAGCGACCGCTCCTCATCCACACGTCTCCTGTCGGTATGTGAGCAGAAAAGAGACCGCCACGAGTAACCTCTGAGACCCAGTAATCCGAAACCGAGATCTTTATTTTTTTTTTTTCAGTTTTGATCGCCCAAAGTCAGACAATCAAGCAACTTATAACTGTCAGCCTTATCGCATACCAAGTAGAAACCGATTGGGTTGATAACTTTAAACCAAATGAGCTAAAGAAAAGCCAASCTGACTGAGGCTGTCGATTTCACTAGACCTCTTACGATTTAATTCAGGTCGAAAAGATCTCACCACTAGCAATGTACTTGTTCGAATGAGCTCCAGGTTCAATAGTAAAAAGGCGGAGGAGATAGATAGATAACTCAACGAAATTTGTATGTCCTATTGTTGGAGGCCAACGCTACGTCCGCCAGATCAATAAGGCAACAGAGGATATTCTATGTATATGCAAGGTTCGGAAATGGATTGCATGGGTCGTTAGAAGCGCGTTCATTCTCTCCACTCCACTGACGACAATAAAAACACGGTGGGGACGGTTGGAGACGGCATTGAAGAGATCAACTTTACTTATCCTACAGGAGGTGGAGAAAGAACCCAGTTACCGCTCTGATGGTCTAGAACCAAGAGCTGGGGTACTCCAAGTAAAATCGCCTCTGCCGAGCTTCTTCAGCAGAAAGAAGAAAGTGTTGATGATGAGCACTGATGCGCAGTTATATTTTACAAAGTAGTAACTATTCAAAAGTAGAGGTGCATTGGTAGGAAACTGGAGATTGCTAAGCAATCCATCGTTCTCTGACCTTAGGTACATCTACTTCTCCATTAGCTCGCAAGTAAAGATCAGAAACGAGGTTAGAGAATCCCAATAATGGAAACTGGTATTTCTACAGGCGGATAMTATTAAGTGAGAGACTTAGAGCTGGCGTGTATAACTCACATGAAGAGCTCGAAAAYGGCGTTACTGTATTTACGAATGTCCTCAAAACAGCTCTTCACAACGCATGACCCACGCTGCGACTCAAGCATAAAACGAAGAACTCTAGGTGAAACAAAGAGTTTGGGTCTTGCAGACGTAACGTACGGAAATGCTTCAACTGGGCCAAGCTAGCAGAAAGCGAGGACTGTTGTTGGAATGAATACAAAGATCTTCTAAGAGACTACAAGAAGTTGGTGCGCAGGACAAAGCGAAAGACCTGCAACTCACCTGGTCTAATTAGCAAAAATAGCGGAGAGTGGACAAATAACTGCTTGGACAGATTGGAAGACCTCTAGTCAATGTGCACTTTCCGGGCTGTAAGGACACAATAAATTATAGCTACGAAGGGAGTAGTGCGGTAAACGTTCGCGAACACATCTTTGCGGAGAATAAAATAGAATGGGTAATCCGTTTAAATTCTCCCGATATGGACGGAATCATTCCAGCAATGCTATAGAATGCACTCTGCCTATCCGTGCCATGGCTAAAAGCGATTTTTAGGAGATTTCCTATTATGTATCGCACGAAGACTTTAACATTCAGAAGGAAACGTTCCGGGCAAACTAACCGGACCAAGTCAGATATTTTTATATCCTTTTATGCTAAAAAACTGCACTTGGGAAGACTTCGGTCCAGCCGAGGTTAAAGTGGATTATGAAGGACCAGCTTAAATACTAGCTGCACTAAAAATTGCAATTTTGTATAAGTTAAAAATCCATTTCCTGTCTTCATAATTAAAAACCACGTCGCTTGTTAGCCATTCCTCATGATTATTCATGCAAAACAAGAGTAGAGTTGCCAAATGCTGCACAAAAAGCGGCAAACTTCCACAATGCATTGCGTCAATTTAATAACAATTTGACTGTTAACCTTAAAGTTTGCTGACCCTTTAGCGCCACCACTTAGCGSCATCCGCTAGGCTCGATAAGCGAACGCGCTTTGGCAAACCAGCGAACTGCGGCGCGTCAAAACTGATTTTCATCAACTCAAACTCAAACGACCGAACGTTCAAGAGGCCGACCACTCAACCAACCGAGCTTTTGTTCATTTACCCGCGCAGGCCGCTCACTCGTGCACTACGCTTTGCAGCCGCCACTCCAACGTTCAACGGCTTTGTTGTTATTWTTATTTTTTTTTTTTCAATTTTTTTTAACACACTATGAAAACTTATTTTTCAAGTTTCCACCATTTTGGCGATTTTGCATTTTCACTTAATTTTTTACGGTTTTTTTGCGTAAATTTTTTTTACGAAAAGGACTTTTTAATTTGCCCCTTTTTTATCCCCTACGGCAAGGATGTTTTAGTTTATATGTGTGTACTTTGTGTGTAATTGCATTTTTTGATCAACTTTTTATACGTTTTCATTCGCAAAAACAATGCAGCACCCCTGCCTCGCCTCGCCTCGCCACAGTGTGCCTCGCTTGGCCGGTACAGGCGTGACCGTTGCTTGCGTGGTCGGTTCATTCATTGAGCGCCGCTCGGCGGAATGGTCGAATGGTTTGGTCGAGTGCTCGTTGGCGAGAGTTGCTGACGAGGTCAAAAGTTGAAAAATGCCGTTAACAAAACTAATTTACTATTGCGTTATATGCATAACGGTCCTAGACTCATACATACACGCACACACACACACAAAGACACCTCGCCACAYGTATGCATACACACACACAAACTTGACAACGCAAAAAATTTTCATTTTTGTGCTCAAAGTTCGCCATTGTGCGCATAAAATCGCTAAGTGAGTTTACTTGTGTATGTGTGTGTGTGTGGGTGTCTATGTGGGTGCTGTTAGTTTTGTATATGCGTGTGTGGGCGGAAATTGTTGTTTAAAAATAATCAGAATTCATTTTAATCACCGTGAGTACTCGCTCGCCGCTTACCTCTTCAAGTGCTGCTGCTGCATGCCTCCACCACCACCAACCACCCCACCTGCTCCGTTGCCGCGACATAAAGCGTTCATTTTATTGTTATTGTTTTGCTTGCAATTACATACTTTTATAGATTTGCATGCATGATTCTACCATATGGACTTCTATATGAATATATACATTAACATAAGCATTTGTATAAAATATATTTACATGTATAGGGTGCCTCTTCAGAGGTTTAAAATTGTTTTACTAATAAAATAGTTAAAAAAATTAGTCCAGAAACTCTTTCTCATTTGTTGTTTTAATTGAATTGCGTACATATTGTCCGCCCGTTCTCATCTTATGAAGCCCAACTAGTAGGTCCTAGTTGAAACCATTTTATCTAGCTTTTCACAAAGATTTCTGCTTTCTTATCCAATCTAATTCTGTWGACTCAATAGCTTATAAACTAGCTTTATTCATTATATAATATGGTCGAAAAAAGTTCGTTACTATAAACTGATGGTCCATGATTCTGGCCGGCTCATAACAATGTCCACCTGGATTTCTTCAAAGTAATAGATACCCAAAGAGTTGAGTTTTTCATTTTTCTGTAGTTTTCCTGATCCTGTCCTGTATAAAGAGTTCTGTGAACCCTGGTTCTTTCTGATTCCGAAAACGCTGAGTTATGGAGCATCCAAATCCCATAGATCGACGAAGCTAAGCACCATTCCCACGACAGTTGGGCCTACATAACCGAAATGGACCCRGATTTTTATCCGGCCAAGGTCYGTCAACTCAGCRAAATTCTGYCGCTACAACAACAGCGAAGCTAAGTGCTTTGAGCGTAATACAAATTTGTTTAAACGGTTGATATTAATTCCAGCTACTTCGCCAGGTTCGCCGAAAGTGTGTCTACCGAGATGTTGCAAAAGCTGGAGAGCTGAAAATAATGTGTCTATATGACTCCAACTCGCCTTCTTCTACACAGATTGGCAATTTGCATCCGACAAGATATGTATTCCCATCGCATGTGTGCCTTTTGGTCATTGCCCCTTCAGATCGCGGTGAAATTAATACTGCTAAGAGCAACTGGGTCAGAGGACCTCTCACGTTCCACATCGGGTCATAAATTTCTCACAGCCGCGCAAGTTTTTGCTTTGAGCAGCGCTTATCAAGCTCAGTTGGGTTCCATATATCCAAGGCTAGAGTGCCAGAGGATGACACACTGTCAACCCATTTCCATTAAAAAGGCGTAAATGTACAATCTTTAGAAGGACGACCGAATGCCGACCCGATGCCACTCTGATGAAAAAGGAGTCTTCCTCTATAGGAAGATCATTAGCTTTGCAGTTTTCAATGATTCCGCTATAACCAAGCACTCAATCAAGTCGTATACTAAAGGAGGTTGATGTTATTGATAAACACGTCAAATACTCCTTGTCCAGTCTTAAGCACATTGCTTGCGAGCTTATGGCCAGTAGGTAGCTGCATTACGGAACCATACTGCTACATTGTTGGCAGTTATCTCGGCCTAAAAGGTATTGAAGTGTTCTGGCAGCTTTCAGTAGTTGATGGAGAGCTGCCGACAGGAGACTCCCACCTTTTCCCAAAGCTTCGATCGATTCGTGAAAAAGCTCACGCACCTCTTCACCATTGGCTTCTCTCAAACCAATTATCTCTTAGGTATGTGCGCAGAGATGGTAGAACCGATGAAAGTTTCGCGAAGAAGTAGTCCAAATTATAAGGGATGTAATCGTAGTCACGGAAGATTTCGGAATGTCTCGGATTGGGACTCATCGTGTACCCGGGTTCCATTTCCAGCTATTTACATASGTGCTACGAGTAGCATGACATTTAGTGCTATTATTGGTGTTGTGGACTGCACCACAGGTGCCGGTGAGGGCCGGTTTTGGAAAGTCATTAACCTTATTGGTTTAACTACCGTTTCATTATTATAATGTCTACTTTTAACGTTACATAAGATAGTGAGTTTTACTGTAAGTAAAGAAGTCCGGAAAGTATCTCTAAGGATTGTATGCCTCCAAATACGGTAGTAGTGTTAGGATAGACACATTTCTATGCCTGAAAATTTGTCTAAAAAATCAAAAATAAATCTGCTGCTAAAATCGCGCTTTCAGAAATTAATTTCAAGGATTTTTAAGTGTTCCCAGCCTGTAAGCCTTAACCTAGTCCATTTCCAGAACAATACTTAACCAAAGTGCCAATAAAATATGTTTGATTTGACAGTTTTACTCTAGAAAACACTCTACTTGGCAAAAACACCCTGTTTACCRTATATGTTGTTATTGTTGTTGTAACAATAGTTTATTGCTCATGCATTCATGCTCTTATACATTAGTGGCTTTCATGTTTAACTGCTGTGGTTTTTAACTGCTATATGTAGTGYTTGTGCTATTCATTATATTTTATTTGTTGTTGTTGTAGCCAGCGCCACTATTTAATAGTATGMAGTGGCAACAGCACTTTAAACCCATTGTGTATATATGTGTTAATCCTTTTATGATGCAAGAATTGCCAATATGGCAAGGTGGTGTGCAAGGCAGACCAGTAGAAGTGTAGAGAGGTGAGTGCTATGCATATGTATGTGCTATATGTATCCTAAATATGAGCAAAACAGCAAATTAATGAATGTAAATGCCAGCTTAAAGCTAACCATTGCCCAATAAATTGCAACTAGTACCAAAGTACTAGCGAACTAGTTCGTAAAATACAAATTTGTATCAATTATGAAACGATAAATGCAAGAAATATTAAAGAAAATAATACGGCTTTTAACGGAATCAAAATGGAAAATAGTCCGAAAAACACTTGTATGGGGTCTAGTCCGAAAAAAATTTCAATTAGAAAACGAAAAATGATGAGAAAGYTAATTCAAACCAAAATGTAACTACTCCGTAAAATACTAGTTGGGGGGACTAGTTCGAAAAGAAAAAATGWGTACCTATTATCAAATGATAAATGCAGGAAATATGAACATAAATGTTACTGCCTTTAACGGAATCCAAACAAAACAAAAAAAAAGGCCCGAAATGTACTAGATTGGAAACCAGTTCGAAAACAAGAATTTTGTATCAATTACAAAACGAGAAACTACTCCGAAAAAAATCAGTTTGGGGAATAGTTCATACATTTTTATCAGATGATAAATACCGGAAATGCTAAAAGAAAGTTTAATGCTTTTATTTGAATCGATATAGAACTCGACCGAAGAATACTAGTTTGCGAACTAGTTCGAAATGAATAATTTTTTTATTAATTACAAATTTATTTCCGAGAAAATTTTAGCTATATAAAATCATCTGAAATCGAACTAGTCGCAAAAGTACTAGTTTGCGATCTAGTTCAAAACTCAAAAAATTTTAAAAATAACAGAAATATTATTAATTAATATTATGATTGACGTTGTAAACAGTTAATTACAGGGTAATTAACAGGTTTTTGCTGCTCTTTAACACAGCTTGCCGCAAAAAGAAGAATGTACTTAGACTTGAGACACTTAGATACTAAGTAGTTGTGTGTTAGTTTCTAACAATTGGATTGCACTGCAACACATACACCAGCATATAGATACATGTATGTATATATGTACATATACCCTCATCTGCATATGGCTCGGCATGCGTGCAACCACAGTGCGAACAATGGTGATTTATGTTAACCGGAAATGCGGCATAATGAATGCAAATGAATTGCATTTACAAAGCGCAACTCTTCACCGTTGTGTTCAGTTTTTGTTGCTTGTATTCTACTGTACTGTTACTTTGATTATTGTTGAACGCCGTTGGCTAGTTTACGCGCGCCGGTCTGCTCGCTTGCTCAGTGGGCTTTGAAGACTGCGTCGGGGTTGTAAGTTGGCGCTTAATTTGCAGCTTTTATTGCTTACACAAACAATTCTATCAACACGTAGATCAAATGCGTTCCTGCCGTTGAGTGGTCTGTGGCATGGACGCGCAGCTCTGAGTGTGTTTCCAACAACGACAAAAGTAACGCAGACAAATTGTGCGAGTAACAACATTTCACGGTAAATCGAAGCGGATGTTCACTTTTCCACAATTAAAAATTATACGCGCATTACTTGGTTACTTACTATGTAGTGTGTGGAAAATTAATTAAACTTGATAAAGCTAGAATATTCTCTTAGAAGTTTTTCCTTATAAGAATTTTACTCTGATCGTTTGGTTTGCATGAGAACTAAAAGCTAGAAGTGTCCGATGTCAGCGGTTCTGTCACCAGCTTTTTGAAGAGAAAAGACTAAGGCCCTAGTTAACCGGCCCGGTCTGAGCCGAGAACACAAAACYTCGTCAGCTGACTATTTTGTGTATTCGACTTGTGTATTTGACTTTGTGAAGTCTCGTCAGTTGTATATCCCAAACGCTGACAGGTCCCAACGAACTTATTTCATCCATTGTCCACCCATTGACCTCGAATCAAGAGAACCTTACATTCTTTTATATGCCCTCAACTATGTTGATATTGCCATTGAGCTCATACGAACTGTGGTTCCATCTTCTTCGATATTGATTGTGTACGCGGTTTATAATAGGGCGCAAATGCTGAGAGCCTTATAGAGCGTAATTRTTGTTCGTCGAGTGAGGGATTTGCTTCTCAAATTTCTACCGATCCCACAGCAGCACTTGTTGGAAAGAACTATTCTGCACTTGATCTCCATGCTTGGATTTAGTTCCGAGATATAAAAAGTCCTTCACTGGGAAATTGAAAATATGTAGCCTCTAGGTATTTTATTTGTCTGGATAGCGTTCACCACAAGACCAACGTCTAACTCTTCTGGTATTAACTATTATTGGCGATTTTATTGAACTKCTAGTTGTGGTAAACGGAGTTATTAATTTCAATTACTTCATCAAGGAAGAGAATGTGTATGTAGATGGGAAGTGTCTTAAAAGTGGGTTGATAACTTGCTCTACTATATCTTTTTGATTATAAAACACATTTTGGCTTAAACCATTTGCTTGTTCTATTCGCTCCTCTCCATGTTTTAGGTCAATCGAGAACTGCTTTTTTGATTTACATTTTTCCGGTATAGACATTTCCCTACATATCTCACCTTGGACCAAGAAAGAAAATTTCCCTTGGTTACTCATGACCTAAATGACTAAGGATATTATAATTATTGAATACAATGTGGAAAAGCGGTAAATTATTGGGGTAAAAATAAAGAAAATAGGAGCGAAGAATCTTCAATTCTAATTTATCGTTGCAAACAGTCAATAGTACTTTACACAGTAGTTTTGGTGAAGTAGAAATGTGACACTTGACTCTAAGTCTAACTTGAGTCTAAGTATTAAGTTTTTTTTTTTTTTTCGAGTAAAAAGAGAAATTCCGTAGTGTTGGGAGACAAAGAATATTGCCGGAGTTTTCATTAAGGACATTTCAGGGATATTTAAGAAATAGGAAAATACCGATCACATTTTTGATATAGACGTTGCTTTTATATTTTGAAGAGGTATATAGTCGTGCTTGAAGCATGAGCATTCAACTCTCTTAGTTTTTTTTAAGATAAAGAGTGTATTTTTAACAAATTAACAGGTCCTTTCTAATACTAAATTCAGCCTTCAAAATTTTTTCCTAAAACGTAAATTTTTATAGAAGTAAAGGATCCTGGAGAGACTCTCGAAAATTGCTCATAAATCAAATATGATAATGTAGCCCTTTTAGCTTAGCTTAGTCTGAATTGAGAAAGATTTGACAATAGAAATGCGGTATGGAAGTTTAGGAAACACAAAATCAATTTTGGAATTAAACCGCGAACATTTTCGAATTTCAAAGTGGACTAACTCAGCATCAGTGCTGCGATGAACTGAATTCAGTTTTTGGCAATGGAGCTCCAAGAAGGACCAGTATTTATCGGAGGTACGGTGAATTCATCTACTTCGTAGCTTACTCCAAGATGAATCAAAATCGGTTCTAATTCTAATTCTGAATGATATACAACCATCTCTTTGCCACTTTTCTTTCAAGAATCAGGAAAATTAAGGGTCAAAAACGGATCGCAACGCAAAATCCCATACTTCGACTGCAACACACTTCATTTTTGAGTACTCAAAACCTCAATTTTAAAAGTATGGTGGATTACTTCGGACTGAGTACCGAATATCTTCATATTATAAACTAACTGTCAATGTTTATCAACAACTTAAGAGGCGGTTAATGTATGTTTTGAAGATACCTCAGTCAGAGTGAAAAAAGTGCTTTGAGGATTGTTTSAAACACATACAAAAGTATCATCCAATTCAGATCAAAAAAAAAAAAAAAGTTCGGATATCATTGAGATGTAGCGATTCCCATTCACAGTAACTTGCCGGTCTTGTTCATCACGAAAGAAGTATAGCCCAATGACGCCGCCGACCCATAAATTGCAACAAACCGTAATTCTTTTGGAATGTATCGATGACTCATGGAATACGTGTAGATTGCTGAATGACCAATAGAGTCTATTTTGCCTATTGACGAAGCCATTCAGCCAGAAATGAGCTTCAGCGCCGAAAGTGATTCTTCGATGAAGATTCGGATCATTTTCAAATTGTTGCTCAGCCCAATTCACGAACATACGACGATTCTGGTGGTCAAGCGGCTTCACTTCTTACATCAATWTGATCTAACTCACAGTGATGCCCAACGCTTGAGAAAGACGTGTGAGAGACTGATCTGGATCTTCCTCAATTGATGCGCTAGCGGCAGCAATATTCTCGGCGCTACGGACGTTTCTTTGTCTCATTGGCACGGGAACATTTTGTACTGTACCTGTGGATGAACATTTTTCTACAAGACGCTCAATCAATGAKCTGACAGGACAATTTTAACCACCATAAGTTGGCATAAGTTGAGGTCACTACTGAGCCCGAATTTCGGTAGTAAATTTTAATAATTTCGACTCGTTATGAGGTCGAATATATCTCTATGATGAAATGGCCTACTTTACTGAGAAGAAATATCMAAAGAGRTGGAAAAAATATGGCRTCGTTTGCTGTCCCTATCGGTGTACTTTTACATACTAGATTCGAGTGTTTATTTTTTCCTTTTTCACTTTTACTTCATGCACAGGGCCTTGCAATTATTTCGCTGATTTTATTTTAATTTTTTACGCTCGAGCAAATCTTCGGATGCTCCACCCAAATCATACAAAAAAATCGAAACATKCATAAAGCAAAGCGAAAAAAATGCATTTGAATTTTAAATTTGCATAATACATAACTCACTTTATTACTTAAGTACTTACAAACCTACTTAACTGTACACGCACACCCGCACACACTCGCACCCGTTTTGTTTACTTTACTTAGGCGATTGAATTTAATGTAAACACAACCCTTTTCACTGCATTAATTATTCGTAAGTYGGTTAGCTTTTGCTTTGTAACATGAAATGGGTCGGTTTTCATAATATCTTCTAAGAAAAATGTTCACTCTGGCGGGACGTTGCTGTGCCACGCTCTCATAAATTGCATAGGCGACTCCAATTTCCTGTGAACTCAACGCTGACTGCGGTTTGGCTTTTTCACAATGTCACACCGGTACCCGTACTAAGCTGGGTAGCTGATGTGCTACTGAATGTGTGTCTGTGTGTGGAGAGGTATAGTTAGCGGTGCATATTTTAACATTCGTTAGAGGTTAGGTATTACAGCTCGCACATAAGTGTAACCACAGTGTGTTTTCTTTGGAAATCTTTGCCTTTTTCTTAATAAGAAATTCTGTCAGTTTGACATTTGATTTCAAGTATCATTTGACCYTTTTCTATTTATATTGAGATTCTTTTTGAGGGATCTTTTAACTTGCTGCTTATCAGTTCTCAAGGCTCAATTGAAGTAAAACAAAGTGGCCACAAAGAGTGGCTGGAGCAAAGTTTTGATATTTACCTTTCTGCGCCTCAACACTGCATTTATTGTATCTTTTAATAACCCTTACAGGAACATTATGAGCAATCACAAAAACAGTGTCTTAATACTTGAAAATAAGAATAGTAATGTTTAAAAACAGATATTGTCAAATAAAAGACGTTTTCGATGCACCACTACTCTGATCGCTGAGCCAAAAGTTGGAACTGCAAWTTCTTATCAAAAACTTTGGTAATGAAAGCAGCAACACAGTTTCCTAGATGTTTAGAAGAAAGAATATWAATACCTCTATATACCAGTATAATTTATTTATACCAGTTCGATTGAAATATTCTTGAATTATTAATATTTGCCTGAAAAATACTCAATGAAGTTTGAAGTCTTTATATCATCTTATTATTGAAAATTTTCTCCGATTATAAAGTCAAATATTATATTAGAGAGCTAAAGGTTATTTGAAGGTGGTTAATATATTCTTCTTCAACAGACAATTCATTTAAAATGTTAAGAATCCTCGATTCTAAAAAATTTCTCAAATCGAATTCTAAGGTATATATAGTTAAACCGAACAGAAGAGTTCTGGAGTTACAAATTTAGTGTGCTATCCGTTCGTGGTTACCAAAACCCACCAATAACTACCCTCTTTCCCCACTGACAGTTTTTCTGAAAAGTATWTTCGTGTTAGCAAGACATTTGGAGGTTATGCTAGGTCACAACCATTCGACGTACCCTATAATATAATATTCCCCTAAGCAATTAGAAGGCAGTAGGGTTGGACRAAGCTTTAAAGACTCCAAACACAGCGTGTAATTTGTGGGTAAAAACAAGTTGCCTTTCAATTACAWAACCCTTCGCATACACCTGCACTTTTCTATTTGCAGTTCAGTTTCTTGCACTCGTATGCATTCAAAGTTCATATTTTACGAGCAAAATCCACGTTAGAACTACAACAAAGGAGAAAACGAAGAAGTACAAAGAACTATAAAGTTAAGAAATGAAGTAATACGTTGGGCAGCAAACATGCGGAAACCAAAAAAAAAAAAAAARAAAAAAAAAAAAAAAAAAACAATCAAAGAAAGCAACTTGTGACAAGTAAAATATGTCAGAGCCAAACAAAGTAGAGGACACCATCCTGCAAGAAACGACAAAAAAGAAATAATAATAAATATAAWGATATAACTGTATTGAAGGCAAGTCAATTGAGATATACAAAATTCTTCAATAAATTTAAGTATGGGACTCTTAAAATAATTATTTTCTGTAATTTTTTTTAAATGATCGAACATTTCGTTAAATYTTCGCTTAGCTAGTCTAACACTGAACTGGTATAAACGAAATAAACTAGTATTATACAAAATTAATTGATTCGTCGTCAAAGCAGATGAAATTCATTAATTTTTGGCGAGAAGAGAAACAAAAAAGTATCTGGTATAAATAAAAATAAACTGGTATAAACCACAAAATTGGCATAAATWAAATAATAATTTCTTCTCTGCCAATTAATTACAACTTTAGTGGGAATGGCATGAAAAATAATCTGGTATAACATAAAATAAACTGGTATAAAATAAGATTTCGCAATTTTCTTCAATTTTCATAGGGCAAGTTTAGGAAAAAAACTTTTGCAAAACAAATAAATATAATCAATTAAATATGAGTTGCTTCGTCATCATTCGCCCAAATTCATTCGAAACTTGGCAGGAAGCGAAACAAGTACTTGGTATAAATCAAAACTCGTTTAATGTAGGATCGTGTTTCGCTAAAGTTTCGTTTAGCTAACAATCATTTAGTATTAACCAAACAAACTGGTATAAATCGAAATGAATTAGTTCCTCGGCGAAATAGACATTTTTTTTCATTTAGAAAACTGTAACAAGGACGTATCAGTTATAAATTGAAATAAACAAAGTCTAGCAGGCAACCCTTAAAAACCAAAAACAAAATATAATAGGTGAAAATGCATTGACGTCAATATAGGCGAAGTTAATTAAACATTGGTGAGAAGCGGCACAAGCCTCTGGTATAGTAACTGGAAAGTAAACTGATATCATTTATGTTAAGTAACTTTGTCCAATTTTTTTTTATAAAGTTTATTAGTCAAYTGGTATAAATAAAWTAAACTWGTATAATAAGAATTAGACTGGTGMGTCACGTTYAGAGCTCAAATAACTTCAAAAKAGCATTAGGTTGACAACTGGTATAAAATTAATTAACCAGTATAATTGACCCTTTCTGTTTTGTAAAATGAAATGAATCTGTTGCGGTTCCCTTTACAAATAAATGAGCATAACTAAAATTGAACTGGTTGATCACGTTCATGTTTTAATAAAGCTTTAGAAAAAGCATAAGATTAAAACTGGTATAAAATAATTTAACTGGCATAATTGAATTTTTAACTTTTCCATTTCGTAAAAAATTTGTGCGTAAATTGGAGTGAAGATAGTGCATATTAGTGACGTTTCCTTTTCGATTATCCCAGAAACTTAAATTATACCAGTTATGCATACATCATTATACTGCAGCCTTCACACAATAAAAATGGTAGCTCGAAACGCAGCCACTCAAGCATTTACTTGGTTAGAGGTATGCGTAAATACAGTTATATACCATATATGTAAATGTTCTTATATATGTTTTTATGCACAGTCATATCAAGTCTATATGGAAGAACACATATTCCAAAATGCTCTTAAGTACACATATACACGCTATTACTTCGAATAATAGACTGCATTTCTTCGCTCCTCGGCGGTGTTTCCTTTTTGCCAAGCAATGTGCGATTGCTAACGGTTTGAGTGCACAAATACAATAAAAAGTACATCGAATCCGGTGAAACAAGCTTTTTGGTATTTTTATGCTTTTTTTCCTTGCTCGATAAGGACACAACATTGCGCTGCACTCAATAACTTGTACGAAAGTGTTTTACTTTCCTACAAATACACACACRCASATACACATGTAAGTGCTTCCAGAGCTTTGTTTGGCTGTGTGTTTGTTCACATTGAAGCGGCGAGTTTATGTGCCGTTTTAAGTGCGTGTGAAGGTTCATGCGAAATTATATGCATTTGCCGTTTGTTGCCATTACTTCGCACTCRCTTTTTTTCTTGATTTCGTGCCATTAAGAAACGATTTTTGTCGCAAGCGCAGCCAAGTTGTTGTAGCARCAAGCAATCACAACAAACAACAACACCTTCAGCGCTGACTGACATGARTGCAGTTTATATGTATGYATGTGTGCGTGTGTGTGATATTTCTGTTTGTCGCCTCGCTTGCTTTTATGATTGATTCACATTTTCCTGCTGCGCATTGTTGTTGGCGCTGTTTTTGTTGTGCMGCTCACCACATTGACTTTTCTGTGCCATTTTCGCATTCACAGCAAATTYTACAGTTTTTTTCGCAACGTCGCCTGTGTTGCTGTTATGCAATTTTCGTTTCAGTGGCAGTGTATGTAACAGACCCTCCACCCCTTCCCCACACGAACGACAACGAAGGTGTATTTTCGGCGGAAATTATGTGCCCGCAAGGTATGCATACACAAATCATCCGCCCACAAACACCCGAACCTTCGCACACATCCCCGCATACATAACTCATGTGCGGCTATACAGACACCTACACAAATCTATGTGTGTGTGTTTGTGTACGTAACCCATTACTGCCATCGAAGGCAGGCATGACATACCCCCGCCTACGTTTGCCGACCAAAASAGATCGGCAACATGGCACAGCGTGTACGACGTACAGCTTGCAGCTCATGTTGAGCCAAGTTTATTGTTTACTCATTGTCGTTAGCAGCGATAAAAGCGATTATAAATGCATTTGCACGCACAACGCATGCGTGCTTGTGTGTGTGCGTGGCTATTCCCTGTAGTCAGTGCATATGTAAAATAATGCGAGTGTAAAATGGAAATTTCTGACCGGAATCACACGAATAAGGAAAATACTAGTTTAATATCAGAAAATCTATAACAAACTTAAGTGGTCCGAAAGTAACTAGTTTGGGCTCAATTACAAAAAGTCGCAAAATTTGTGTTGAAAAAGAAAATAACTGAAAATGTTTGAGTTTAGTTTCAAAATTTTGATATCGAAACAAACTAGTCCCAAACAGGCTAGTCCAAAAAATTAGTATTGCGCCAACAATAAACTATTTCTGGTCAAACTACTATTTTAATTTACTGAAATGGTAAAGAAGAATTTAAAAATGAGAAATTGAACTGGTCCAAAAACAATCAATACTGGTTTTATTACAATTTAAATATAAGAAATTGAACTGGTTCAAAAACAACCAGTACTGTTTTAGTTATAAAATGATAGGCTTTAAAATAGTTACGTTTTAATTAACCGATTTTATGCAATTCAGCACTGAAAATCGAAATATATCAAATTGAGTGTACTAGACCAAAAATAACTAGTATGATTCTGGTATAAATAGAAAATKATAGTTTTTAAAGTAATTTTGTTTTTATGAAACGATTTTGTGGAATTCAGTACTGAAAATTTAAATATATTAAATTAGGTGTACTAGTCCGAAAACAACTAGTGTTAGTCCAATTATAAAAACTTTGTTTACAAAATTATTTTATTTCAATTAAGCGGTTTCATACAGGTTTTTWTTTACTTTACTGATCTGATACAATTTGGTAT
Source organism: Bactrocera latifrons (assembly GCF_001853355.1). Lineage (NCBI taxonomy): Eukaryota > Metazoa > Arthropoda > Insecta > Diptera > Tephritidae > Bactrocera > Bactrocera latifrons. The sequence continues at coordinate 988,534 of NW_017537623.1, read as the reverse complement.
TGAAAAAATAAAAAAAAATAGGAATTGAACTGGCCCGAAAGTAAGCAGTATGAGTGTAATTAAAAAATAGTTGATTATAAATCAATTTTCTTTCTTTTAAATTATTTTATGAAATGTACTTTTAAAAAACTGAATAAATTTTATTAGGTGAACTAGACCGAAATTAGCTAGTACTGGASCAATTATAAAACTATTGTTTACAAGTTATTTTATTTCGCATAAACGTGTATTAAATCATGTTAAAAATCGCTCGAGTGAAAATGATTTTATAAATTTATTAGAGGAAAAAAATTGTATAGAATGAACTAGGCCGAAAATAACTAATACTGCTTGAAATAGTCACTGTTTCAAATACAAATCGCTTTTTCTATATTTATTTATTAAGCTTCAATGATTTCAAACAACTTACCAACAGAAATACTAATAATTATAATTGAAACTAACTAGTCCGAAAACATCTAGTAATGGTCTAGTGGTGAATACTTAACASACTCAAATGTTTTATAATATATTTTGGAAAGATTTCTTTTAAATAAGCAATTACGTAATTCTAATTCACATAATTTCAAAATTTACTATTTTTGAGGTTAGGGTTCAGAACTCTTTTTAAACTAAATGCAATTTCCATCAGTTGCTACATAGTTCAAAACCACTACCTTCCACCACCGGGCTCATACGCACCATAGCAATCGTCTTTGTGTCCCTAACCTCGTTCCAAGCTACGCCTTTGATGCTAAAAAACCACAGGCTCCACACACACACACACCCACAACCATCGAGAGAGCGATGCTCATTGCTTGCCATTCATCGTGGCTTAATATTTGCTAGCATTTATGCATAAATAGAAATTCCAAGTCCATAGCTTGCCACTGGCGTGGCTTGTGGGTGCATGCGTGGGTGTCGGTGTGTGTGTGTGAGGGTCGGTGTGGCACAATAATGTTTGCCGCACAATAGCGAAGCGCCTAAGCGTGTGGCATGAAATCGCACATACAATGACATTTGCAGCACATCGGCACTTGTTTGCCATTTTCAAAGTGCACACGAAGTGGTGAATAAAGTGAAATGATGAAAGGAAAAATAAAGGCACACGTGTGTGTGTGTGTATAAGTCGCATAAAGCCTTCGGTATTCGTTGCTTTCGAGTGCAACACATTAAAAAGTGCTTCAAGTGATTGTACCGGTCGGTGGGTGTGTTTGCTTTTTGATTTTAAATATACTAATGTGATCATTGAATTTTATATAAATATATGCATATTTACCGTTCTAATTGAGTTAATATGTTATAGGTGACTTTTTCGTTATTTGTTGTTGGTAGGATATGTTGGTCACTAAATAGGAGGGACATATATTTTGGAAAATTTTTCTGTCGAGTCCTAGGCAAACAAAAAATTACGKAGTAGTACCCAAGCTATAATCGCAGCAAGCCGAGGCCTTAATATTGGTGGTATGAGCAAATTTGTAGTCTGAGAAAGCTTTGTAATTAGTTAGACATCGTCTACAGCAGCTGCAAGYAGAAACAATCTAAAAATGCATATTTTATGGGAAATGTCGTCGAAACATTATACCCGAAACACGATCGGATTTTCAATGCAAACGACGAAACGGTGGTGCAGAGTCACTTCCCTTAGTACCAGAAGAAGAGCGTTTGGCCATAGCAAAGATAATCAGAAACACCAAAGCG